>NC_091476.1:105689585-105991585 GCF_036971445.1 Narcine bancroftii | reverse complement strand
ATGGACTTGACTAAATATCTTTATATGTTGCAATTGTACCCACCTCTATAGCTGCATCTGACGGCTTGTTCCATATACTTGACACCCTCTGTGTGAAAAAGGTGCCCCTTAGGTCCTGTTTAAGTTGCACCTTTATGCCCTCTAGTTTTAGACTCCCCTACTCCAGGAAAAGAACTACAATCATCCACCTTATCTGTATCAACATGCAATTTTATACACCTCTCCAAGGTCACCCCTCAGCCTCATATGCTGCAAGGAGAAAAGTCCCAAACTCTCCAGCCTCTCACAACTCAAGGCTGTCAGTGCCAGTAAGATTCATGCGAATCTTTTCTGCACCATTTCCAACTTGGTGATATTCTCTTTAACATCCGTCGGAGCTGTCTGTATGGGATTTTTGATTGTTCTATCAATCATGTATTGAGGGGGAAAGAGTGAAAATAATGGGTTCCAAATTAAAACCATTCTCTGATTCCTTCTGGGCTTAATTCCTATTTTGATAGGGCAGTAGAGGCAGCTTTACATCTTCAAAAACACCAGAAAATGACAGTTGGCAATGATATTGACGAGATTGCAAGTAACCAAACACTGAAAATCCATGGACAGGAGACTATTCCCCTTTGTGTCTACCTTTTCACACTGGCATCCCAGTAAATTGGCCGTTCAGTGTCCGGGTTAAAGAAGCTGCTTTTGCTCTTCACACCGGGCCACTTTTAAGTGCTTTCACGTCGACTACAAAGTCATCCCGGGGGAGAGGAGAGTCTACCTTCAACATTCTCTTCCTGGGTGCAACTTGTCCTTTTCACACGAGGTTATTCGGCATGCCGACGTCAGCTGATGCCGGGGGTGGGGGGGGGGGGGGGGGGTGGGGGGAGGTTAGAAGTCGGGGTCGAGGCCGTCAAGCCGGCGCGCCAATTGATTGCTTTCACACTGGACCCTTTAACCCGCGAAATTGCCCGTCAATTCCTGGGACCAGGTGCCAGTGTGAAACAAAATCGAACTCCCCTCTCAGTCCACAGCCACAACGTTTCAGGACTCCACTTTGTAGACCCTGCCTGCACCTTTCTTCCAGGCAGTGAACTCAAGATCCGTTTCGGTCAAGCCGAGTGCTCCTGAGAATGGCGGGTTGCATCGAGACCTCTCCTTTCCATCAGATGCTCACAATACAGAAATACGGCCACAGACCTTATGAACGGTTCACCGACTCGATCTGCTTTCTCTCCTAAGCTCCCATCCTGCCGGCTAATCAGGTTACATCTCATCAAGCTCAGGCATCGAGCTGGCTTTGAACAGATGAGAGGTCAGTGCTGGAGAAGAAACAGGGGAAGAGAGGCATGTGTTTAATGATTATCTTTACGAGACGGAAAAGTAACCCACAAACGAAGGGAATCACAGGTATTGAAGATGGAAAGTAGGTGAAGGATGGAATAGCCCTGCAATGACACAGGTTCCCCCAATGAACACTGCCGGAATGATGCAGTACACCAACAGATAGGAAATGCTGGACCTTGCATTCTCTCAATGCCTGCTCGCAACCGACTGCACTTTTAAAAAAATGCTGCAAAACCGAAGAGAAATGATCTCGGAAAACATTTGCACTCGATTCACCAGGTCATGAACGGGATCTGAAATATTAAAAGAACTGATTTCACGAGGCTGAAATTGAAAGCAAGGTTATATATACCACAATGGTCCCACCTTTCGTTTGCTGAAGAAACCTCAGTGCCACCTTTTCATTGCTCTCCTTGAATATTTTTTTCACACACAGGCGTGTTTTATCCCCCCGAGGAAAATCTTTCCCACGGATTTGTTTTTTTGTTCAATTGTTTTCCCTCTCCTTTCCCCTTCCGCCTCCTGGGTCCCTATTTTTTTTAACTCTCCTCTCAAAATCCATTAGAGCAGCAATGTCATTCCACGCAGGCCGTGTTACTTGGTTCGTTTTCCAAAATGTTGCGAACCGAATCGCTGTAATCTGCTTAAATCCGATTTCTTTTTGATGAGAATGTGAGTGGATCCCTCACAATCACAAACATTTGAAAAATTCCATCTTTTGTCTACAAATAATCACACCCTCCCTCCAAAAACTATCTCCGGGAGGGAGAGAGGGCTCACCGGACAAACCCTCTTTACCCTGGCTTTAGGCAGAACCCCCAGCAATACAAGTCAAAAACCAAGACGCGGGCAGAAGACAGGTCGTCCAAGTTTCTGGAACACCATCTCGCTTCTTCCCCTTATTCATGGCATGGGTTTGACAGTAGGTTCTGCCTCATTTGTTCGAAGGATACAATTTGATTTGGGGCAACAATTCTTTTGGGAAGAATTCAGCTTTCTCTTTAAAAAGATGCGTGGAACTGCAAGGTGGGCGACTCGCACAAAAATCGGCCAGTCAGTGACAAGCTGGTGAGCCCAGCCAGACGCGGGGGTGGCAGAGTGACGGCCACATCGATGACAGCTGGCTTTTTGAAGAAAGGAAGCTGCTGAAACAAAGAATAGAAGCGAGGTGGGCTGAGGTCCATTTTGTATCGCTTCTCTGAAAATCGGCGTGCATGTGTGCTTTTCTCCAGGAAATTTCTCATGTCGTCAGGGAACATCTGAAATCAATGACATGGATGCAACACGGTTGGTGCCCGGTAAGGAACCCCACCGTGAAACCCACAAGCGAGTCTCGAGTATCAATGACTCCGGATCACCAAGTCTAATTGCATGACCATCTTAATAACACGTTCATCTTTACAATAATGACAGCACTGATTGGATGAAATTAAAGGAGGCAATAACCTGACATCACTGACAATATAAATTCATGTTGCTGAGTGAAAGTCTCTCTTCTTTCCCGACAGTCACTTTACAGGGGGACTTTGTTTTAGGCGTTATCTTTCTCTGCCCCAGAGATCTCAGCTTTCAGCAAATGTTAATTCGCAATGGAGAAGCGGCTGATGGTTTTACTTTGGCTTAAAGCCAAAAAAATCTTCACAGCCCCCCCCCCTTCCCCACCAAGCCTCGCTCACCCCCACCCTGCCTCGCTCAACCCCCCTTCCCCACCCAGCCTCACTCACCCCCACCCTGCCTCGCTCAACCCCTCCTAACCCACCCTGCCTCACTCAACCCCCCTTCCCCACCCAGCCTCGCTCACCCCCACCCTGCCTCGCTCAACCCCCCCCTTCCCCACCCAGCCTCGCTCACCCCCACCCTGCCTCGCTCAACCCCACTTCCCCACCCAGCCTCGCTCACCCCCCCCCACCCTGCCTCGCTCAACTCCCCCCCTTCCCCACCCAGCCTCGCTCACCCCCACCCTGCCTCGCTCAACCCCACTTCCCCACCCAGCCTCGCTCACCCCCCCCCACCCTGCCTCGCTCAACTCCCCCCCTTCCCCACCCAGCCTCGCTCAAACCCCCCCACCTTTCCATTTTAACTTCAATCCGTCTCCCAGCATGGGCCAGACTCCGAGAGGCTTTGTTTAAAGACTTTGATGTGAATGTTGCAGTGGTCTATTCACGACCGTTCGGAGAAGGGGGGGGGGGGGGGGGGGAAGAGGAGAGAGACGGGGAGGGCTATCATTTAAAATGGAATATTTACGTTTGTTTAATTACAAAGAGGCAGTCACAGAGGGGAAAATAGAGGCAACAATTTTAGATATTCGTAACATCGCGCCGAATTTCGCTGTTGGCACAGACGTCTCTGTCCCCTGGGTGCTTGATTTATTTTGCTGGTGTTGCTTTAGTTCCCTTCTCTGACACCCTCCCGCTTTCCTCCTGCTGTAGGTGGGGGTGGGTGGGGGAACAGCTCATTGTTAAGGACTGTCCGTCATTGCTTTGTCCACCGCCCAAACGCCAGTAGACAGGAAAACAAAGGCATGCCGCTAAAGGCAGCCAGTGAAGCAGTCACGGTGGGGAAGGAAAAAAACCACAGAACTTCAGATGCTGGATTCTTGCGTTGACAAAAAGAGGCTGGGGGTCGGGGGCACCATCCATGGAGAAAAAAATAAATGTCTCCATAAAAAGTTCCGACCTGAAACGTTCCATGGATTCCATTTCTGTCCATGGTTGCGGCCAGATTCGCCGAGTCCCTCCCAGCTCCTCTTTATTCGCCGCGGGGAAGGTCCAGAATTTATTGTCAAAAAAATAACACAACGCTGGAGAAACTCAGCAGGTTAAACTTCATGTAGCAAAGCTCAAAAGGTACAGAACCAGTATTTCGGGAATGATCCAGGATTTATTGCTCGGGAACTCGCAAGTCCCATGTTGGGAGTTGTGGGAGACCTTCCACATCCCCGTGTTGGATCAGCGGGCAGCCAAGCCGACCCCCTTCCAGCGGGGCGCACAACGGAGCCCGCTCTCCGGTGCCCGAGCTGAAACGTGCTCTCTTCCCCTGCTGGCAGCTTTCCAAACTTCGAATGGAAACCGACTTTTCATCGCAATTTCAAACAGTGTCGAATGAGAACTAAAACGTCGGAGGAAATGACTCTGAACCTGCTCGCTGCCTCGGGAGAAATAAATAACAGGGGGGGGGGGGGGCAAAGGAATATTTGTAACAATGACATTTCGCTCAAAGCAGCGGTGAATTCGAGAGCCCGATTCAATCTCCTTTAACCCAACACACAAAAGTCGACCTCATGGGACAATAGGCCGATTCGATAGTTATTAATTAGCGAAAGTATCGATTTATAAAAAGCGAAGAGAGAGTGGACCGAGAAATGTAGACGCGCTTGACAAATGAGCTCCTCCAGCCGGCTGATCCAGCAAGAGCTGCCCGGCTGGGATCTGCACATGAAACAATTTTACACCAAGTTTCCATGGCGATTTCATGAGCTCAACACATCCTCAATGACTTGGTATCAAAACATGAATCATTTTCACTCGTGTCTTTAAAGCATGAAGCAAACGGGCAACCTTCTCACTCTGAAAATGAGCAAGCACATCAAATCATTTAATACTGTCTGAGCTGTATGATAAGTTTAGATGCTTGTTAGTCGATGCCGGTTCGCGGAGGCGGCCTGGGAGAATAGATTGTGTTATTATTCGACATTTTAGAAGCTCACTCGGAATCAGAGCTAATGAGAGCTTTTGTATGGAGGAGAGTATTGTCGCTTTAAACGAAAAACAACCCTTTAAGTGGAGAATACGTGTCATTGCTTTCCTTGCAACATTTGGCCATTGCATTGGAAGAGGGGGCAAGGCGACAGCGAGTGACGAACAATAGGCAGGTAGAGACTGAAAGCAGTGAGAAAGGTGGGGGGGAAGAGTTGAGAACGATTTGGATAAAGGCTATGAAAAATAAAGGGAAAACTCTCCATTTATAGCGGAGAAGATCGTGGAAGCTGGAGGGAAGAGGGCAGTGATACCCACCTGACAAAAAGAGGCAGTGGTCGTCTTGTAGCGCCAGGGCCTGACTAAAATGTATCCGAGGACATTGTGGGAAGCTAAAGAACAGATGGCTGGCTGGGCTTGGCAGAGATAGAGTCATCTCCAGCTTTGTTCTGGAAGGTGGCTAATGTGTCTTGATTGAAGAAGGGCTATCAGAACAAGCCAGCTAACTGGAGGCCATTGAGTTCAATGAATTGGTGGAAATTATTGGTGAAAGAGAGTCTTGCAAGACAGGATCTATCTGCACTTGGAAAGGGAAGGACTGATTAGGGATAATCAGTTTTGCTCTGTTGGGGGGGGGGGGGAATCAACACTTCATGAATTTAACTGAGGTACTGAAGAGGTGATCAAGAGGATTGATAATTTTTTTTTGGGGGGGGGGGGTGGTAAATAGACCTCCACTTGGACTTTAGCAAAAACATTTGACAAGGTTCCAAGACCTGTTCTGAAGGTGAGCTGGCCATTTGGATAGAAAATTGGCTTTGTGTTGGTAATGGAGGGTTGTTTTCAGTTTCTGGGCCTCTGACCAGCAAAGTGTCACAGGGCTCAGTCCCCTGTTGTTCATCATTATTGTATGATTCATGGACCACACAGGTATTTCTGTGGTCCTGTCTCTTAGTATCAGGTGCACAACATTCTGGAGGGGAAAAGTGAACATCCAGAGGTTATGGTCCAAATTGGTTCCACTGACAGTTAGAAAGAGATGAGATACTACAGGAAGATTTTACTCCATAGGTCAAAATGTGTAGCAATCAGTAAATAAATGTGTGGCTCGAGAGATGGTGCTGGAGAGGGATTTAGATCCATGAGACACAAGGGCTGGTCCCAAGAAAGGTAGAACTGTACAATTCAGAATACTAGCTTTCAATTAGGCTTGGAACAATGTCCTCAAGGGCAAGTTTCCACATGCTGCTTACTAGGACAGGCTTTGTAATGGGATGCTGAGTATAAAGTCAGAAGGTTGTATCTAACCCTTTTTCCCTTTGGCACAACAGAAAGTAGAAGGTAGAAAATTAATTGCATGATTTTTCGAAGGTAGAGGAAAGATTAGAAAGTTTAAAAAAAAAATCTGGTTGTGATTGATTTATACCTAAACATCAGTTTAGTTTACAAGTCAGATGACCTGAAAGTACTGATAAATGTAGGGACGTATGGTACTTTCACTATAACTGGAAAGTGGGGCTTAAAGAGAGGCAAGAGTGGCAACTTAGCTTTCCTGGGATTACAGTAAACCCTGGTTACAGGGTTTTCTTGGAAAGGAGGAGAAAGAGGCAATCGCTGTTAAATTACATCTGTGACCAGGAATGTGGATGGCAAAGCTATGTCTCACAGGGTCTAATGTAGAAGTGGATGACATGGGCAAAATTCTTCATGAACATTGAGACTTATCGCATAATAAGAAAATGTATCAAAACTACAATTAAGGAGGTGAAGTGTAAAATATTAAATGTGATAAACACAATACAGGTTTATTAAGGGGTTTAGCAATTGAAAAATCTTCAGAACTGGATGTGATACATCACAGACTGTTAAAAGCAAAGTAGAAAATTTACAGAGTCACATACCACAATGTTTCCATCAGGACTATAGCCAAAAGAATGAGGAATGTCATTATTGCATCATGGTTTTAAAAAGAGATGAAGTCAATAATGGCAGTCAGTGAGTTTTATTTCAGTGGTGGACAAGATGGATGCAATCAATTCAAAGTGATAATTTTAACCTTTATCAGATTAATCAGGGTCAGTCAGAATGATCTGTTTAAGTGAGGTCCAGTCTGAGAAATTTGAATACAAGGAGAGACACTGAGGACAGTGCATTTGATATTATCCACATGGATTTTGAGGACACTTCCACAGCAGATAGATTCACAGGTGTTTTATGACTAAAAGGCTTTACAGGTGGGATTCAACAAAATGTAATGCACAGTCCTTTGCTTTTTACAATATAAATTTGTGATTTAGACAATGTTGAGAAGATGATAAAGAGAACTATAGATGATAGAAAACATGGCCATATGGCAGGGAGTACGGAGGGACGCTTTAGAGTACAGGAGATGTAGATGGTCTGGTTAGTTTAAACAGAAAATTTAATCCATGTAAATGTAAAGTGATGCAGTTAGGGAGTTGTTGCTTGGCAAGAGGATGGGCAATAATGGGAACTTACTGAATGAGAGTAAAAATGGTTAAAAAAGGATACTTCTGTTAGCTGAGGTGCAGAATATTAAAGAGGTAATTTAGAACTAGAGGTATATACTATGTAGGCCACAGCACAAGTCCTGGGTACAACCCTGGTCACAATATAGGAAAGATGTGATTGAAGGGAGAGTGTGCAATGGAGATTTTTGAGGCAGCTGCTGGCACTGGGAGAGTGTAGCCATGAGGAAAGCTTCAATAAGGTAGGACTATTTCCTTTGGAAAAAGAGGTCAAGGAGACCATCAAGGTGTACATCATTGAGGGGTCTTGGTCAAACAAATAGGAAGGATCTATTTCAGCCAATAAAGGGTTCAAAAATTAGGGGCCATCATCCAGGAAGTGGTAGAAGGATTAGAGCAGAGATGAGGAAAACCCTTTGGCAGCGGTGCATGCTTGAAACTCACTGTCTAAATGTACGATAGAGGCAGAAACCCTCACTTAAAAGAAAACAGATATACTGCAGAGCTATGGACCTAAAATAGAAAGATGGGGTTTGGCTGGATAGCTCATTTTCAATGCAAAGAGATGTGCAAGCAACCTCCCTCAGTGTAACGGATGTCACATTGGAGGAGGTAAACTGGGTAGATCAGCTCCCTGCTCTACTCACTTTACAATTATGACTGTGGCTCGCTCTGAAAACACCTACAATTTGCTGATGAGACCACAGAGTGAGTTGTAAGAAAAGGGGATGGAGAGGGAAAACTTGGCTGAATGGTGTACTAACAACAACCTCGCACTCATTGTCACTAAAATGAAGAAGATTGTGAACTTCAAGAAGGGAAAACCTGAGCTGTATGATCCAGTGATCATTGGGGGGAAACCAGGAGTGGAGGGGGTAAGCAAATTTAAATTCTTGGAGTCATTATTTTGGAGGACCTTTCCTGGACCCAACATATTAATGTCATTGTGAAGAAAGCACATAAATGCCTCTACTTCCTCAGAAGTTTGCAGAGGTCTGGTCTGACATTAGAAACATTGACAAATTTTACAGCTGTATAGCGGAATACCTCTGAGCAGAAAGCCCCACGAAAGGAAGGGAACACAACCCAGTACCATTAAGAAAATCCACATGGAATGCTACCATCAGAGAGCAGCAACAATCACCAAGGAAATGCTTTTGCTGCTGCCATCAGGAAAGAGGTATAGGTGTCATAAGACTCGAATCACAGGCTCAAGAACAACTTCTACCCCTCCACCATCAGAGTTCTCAACAACAAATTCAATCAGGACTCTTTGCACATTATTTATTACTGGATCATTAATTTTTCTGTATTGCAGTCAGTTTGTTTACATTTATTCATTTGTTTACATTTCTCCCTTTTCATGAGTTTTTTTTTACACAACCCATAAGGGTTAAAGATCTGAATGGCCACAGTCAAATTTGAAATTCTCGTGGATAAAAGGCAATAAAATAATCATTAAATCAAGAGTCTGTTTCTCATTCATGTGGAACAATCTACTTGAAAAACTCAGCACACAAAATTAGCAATGTATTGGACAATCAGGACTACTTGAAGATAAAGCTAGTCTAATTGTTGAGGATAAATTCCAGTAATGACACTCTATTCTTCTTTCTTTGGCTTGGCTTCGCGGACGAAGATTTATGGAGGGGGTAAAAAGTCCACGTCAGCTGCAGGCTCGTTTGTAGCTGACAAGTCCGATGCGGGACAGGCAGACACGGTTGCAGCGGCTGCAGGGGAAAATTGGTTGGTTGGGGTTGGGTGTTGGGTTTTTCCTCCTTTGCCTTTTGTCAGTGAGGTGGGCTCTGCGCTCTTCTTCAAAGGAGGTTGCTGCCCGCCAAACTGTGAGGCGCCAAGATGCACGGTTTGAGGCAAGATCAGCCCACTGGCGGTGGTCAATGTGGCAGGCACCAAGAGATTTCTTTAGGCAGTCCTTGTACCTTTTCTTCGGTGCACCTCTGTCACGGTGGCCAGTGGAGAGCTCGCCATATAACACGATCTTGGGAAGGCGATGGTCCTCCATTCTGGAGACGTGACCCATCCAGCGCAGCTGGATCTTCAGCAGCGTGGACTCGATGCTCTATTAATGAATTGAGAAAACTCACTTAATAGTTTACATGGGCTTACTGCACTGATTTGAATTCTGAGTCAGAAGATGACATGTTGTGTCTCCTTTTCAATCTTGAACACAAACATTCAAGCTCAGTGCAGTACTGAGGGAAGGCTGTAATGCCCCTTACTTCAGAAACCCCATCTAATCCACGAACAACATTATAAAGCTGAGCAGGGAGTTATTCCCAGTGTGTTGACCAATACTTAATGCTCAATCAACATTACTAAAACAGATGATCTGGTCATTATTGCACTTTTGTTTGTGGGAGCTTTTGACATACAATTTGTAAAACATAATGGTAGCTGGATTATCTGTTTAAAGGAGTCTTGGTGCAGTTATAAATATTGCCACAGAAACCGTAGAGAAATCATCCAACATTAATCGTCTTCCATTTCTGCTACGTACTACATGACCCCACCACTAGACACATATTCCCCTCTCCACCTTCCGCTGGGGTCGGTCTCCCCATGACTCCTTTGTCCACCTCTCCCTTCCCACCAATCACCCCTCCTTGTGACTGTAGGAAGTGCTACACTTACACCCACACCTCCTCCCTCACCACCATTTGGGGGCCCAAACAGTACTTCCATGTGGCAACCTATTTCAATTTCCCACTCCATTCTCATGCTGACCTATCTATGGTCTCATGCACTGCCAGACTGATACCACCCACAAATTGGAGGAAGAGCACCTCATATTCTGTCTGGACACCCTCCAACCAGATGGCATTAACATTGACCACATTTCCATTAGCCCCCCTCACCCCCTTATCTCCCCTTCTCTTTCCCTTCAGCTCTGCAATCACAATGCCCCACTCCCTTGATCCCCACTCCCTTAGCTTTCCTCTCTTGTTCTCCATCCATGTCCAATCATCATCCATCATGTGTTAGCCTGTGTTCCTCCCTTATCCCCCCAGCCTTTTTATTCAGGTGCCTGCCTGTTTTTCTCTCATACCATGAAGAATGGCACAGGCCTGAAACATCAGTTATACATGGTATATTTTTACTTCCTATGGAGGTTTTCTTGGTGATTTCCAGCATTTTATTTGGTGTTTTAACTACTATCATAGTATCTGCAGACTTTTGTGTTTCATTCCAACTTTCTTTAGACCAGTTCTATTTTATATTCCCAGAAGAGGGGTTCAAATGAATGTTCTATAAAAAGAGGACACTGCCAACAGGGCTGCACATATTTACTAAGGAGTAAAACCCAAATTAAACAACTAAGCCTTTGGTGTAAGACTTGAACCCATGACCTTCCAACTCCGAAGTATGAGTGCTACTGATTGAGGCACAGGAGCATCCAATTAGCTCTTTCTCCATGTGGTACATAACAACCAATTAATGTTGTCACAACTTCATGGTAACTGAACCTTTGTGATGAATTAACAAGCCTTCTGAATAAGTGAAGGATTTTTAATGCCAAGTAATGCTATCCATCAAGAATAATTTCAATTTTATTTTTGAAAGTCACGGTGGGGGGGGGGGGGGGTAGTTTGGTATACGAGAATAAAATAGGGAAAACTGGTGGTTATGTCTTTATAAAATGCTTATGGTAAGCCGTAAACCTGATTAAAAGCAGTTCAATGGAGCGAAACGGCACAAGAACCGACTTCCTAAAGGCTTTTTACTTGGATATTTACATTAAAAATTAACAACTAAAGGCCCCAAAATCCTTTTGTGCAGTGACTGTGCGTTTCCTCTTCCTCTCAGGATGTTCAAGACCAATCAGAGGAAACTAAAGGCCAGCCAAGGTTTTGTTTGTAGAGAGGAGGCTATGATTTATTTTATTGTATTCAGTTTATAAAAACATACTTTGATATTACATCAGGAGCTCAATAGTCATCATTTAATGAAGATCATTAACGAAAGTAATCTGCAATAAGCTGTGTTTGTGAGCTATGCAAGAATAGTTAGCCTTTCTACTTGAAAAGAGTGTCTATACTTTGGAAGAATTAAGGTGATCGCATTGAAACATGCAAAATTCTTCTGGGGCTTGACAGGGTAGATAATGTTTGCTCTGGCAAGAATGATTTGAATCAGGGGTTATCTTTCTTTGGCTTGGTTTCGCGGATGAAGATTTATGGAGGGGTATGTCCACGTCTGCTGCAGGCTCATTGGTGACTGACAAGTCCGATGCAGGACAGGCAGGCACGGTTGCAAGGGAAAATTGGTTGGTTGGGGTTGGGTGTTGGGTTTTTCCTCTTTTGTCAGTGAGGTGGGCTCTGTGGTCTTCTTCAAAGAAGGTTGCTGCCCGCTGAACTGTGAGGCGCCAAGATACACG
Source organism: Narcine bancroftii (assembly GCF_036971445.1). Taxonomy (NCBI): domain Eukaryota; kingdom Metazoa; phylum Chordata; class Chondrichthyes; order Torpediniformes; family Narcinidae; genus Narcine; species Narcine bancroftii. Next base: position 105,979,676 of record NC_091476.1, on the reverse strand, counting down.
GTTGGAGGCGATATCAGCCCACTGGTGGTGATCAATGTGGCCGGCACCAAGAGATTTCTTTAAGCAGTCCTTGTACCTCTTCTTTGGTGCACTTCTGTCTCGGTGGCCAGTGGAGAGCTCGCCATATAACATGATCTTGGGAAGACAATGGTCCTCCATTCTGGAGACGTGACCCACCCAGCGCAGTTGGGTCTTCAGGAGCATGGATTCGATGCTTGCAGACTCTGCCAGCTCGAGTACTTCGATGTTGGTGATGAAGTCATTCCAATGAATGTTGAGGATGGAACGGAGACAGCACTGTTGAAAGCGTACTAGGAGCTGTAGGTGATGCCAGTAGTTTCAAAACAAAGAATCAGTCGTTCAGACATGGAGAGAAGAAATTTCTTCACTCTGAAAGTAATGAATCTTTGGAATTGTACACCCAAGAAGTCCGAGGAGGAAAAGTCACCAAGTATATTCAAGACCTAAATCAATAGAATCCTCCCTGCGCCCCCCCCCCCACCAGATATTAAAGAGAGTGCAAGAAAGTGACGAAGTAACACATCAGTCATGATCTTATTGAATGGAGAGCTGCAACAAAGGACCAAAAGGTTCACTCTTGCTTCTGTTTTGAACATTTTAATGCTCTGGTCCAAGACTATTTTCAAAATAAGTCAGCGGGTTTGATTTATTTTCAACTGTGCTGCCACATGCACGTCTGAGACGTTTCATCAAGTAATCAAATGCAGTTTCATAAAACCTCATTAGAAGCAAATAAGAATTGAAGTAAAAAAAAGCAAAAATGGGAGATGGGATTGTTGACTCCAATTTCATTCAAGTAAATATTGTGCCAAAACTATGGTAGTAAGATAGTGATTTTGATTGATTTTGATTTTTGATTGTCTAGTATAAGCTAGACAAAGACAGAAAATGGACAAAATTATATTGTGCAAGTTTTACAAGTTCAACACAAAATAGAAAAATATCCACAAAGCAGCAGAGTGATGCATTGGTTGTAACACATGAGGGAGGGCAGAGCAAGAAAAAATGTAGAAGCACTGAGACGGAGACAAAGGGACAAACAAAAAAAGAACAACACAGTATCTGGAATTGAGAAGTGAACTTTATGGATAGAATCGTCTTCCTCAATTATAAATATTTTAATTTGAATCTCTCTATTGTAACCATTAAATTAAGTAACATCCTTACACATTCCATTGTTCAATGAATTAACATTTGTTTTAGTGAAAAGCATCAGCATAAAAATTACTTTAATGGAAATTAAACAGAGGTCATATTTTTGCTGTTAAAGAAATGGTTTTATATTTCTTCACAAAAAAATGCATTATCATCAACATTTTGTACTCAATTTGAGAGTCATTCACGTTTGTATTCAAAATGTAAATGAGGTGGAGATTGAATGTTGCAAAGTGCAAGGCCAAGACTTGTTTGATTGATCTCTCCGTCTAGACAAAAGCTGTTGGAGAACCCCAGATATATTTACACATGGATAATTGCAGAATCTATTTGGATTTATCAGCTTCATTAAAAACAAGCCACACTCACAAACACTCCATACACAAAAAAGATCTTCTGCTTCAAATATTTGCTGTTTTTATTTCCCCATCCCCTTTCTTTATTCGATTTCCAGATGAAATTTTGAGTTTCCTGGGCATCACAGTATATTGATGCAGAAATAAAATAATATTAAATGGGTTTCACCCAATTCTGCTGAATAATCAGATCAGATTTGGTTTAAATTTAGGCTGAACCTTGTAAACAATCACGATCAAGGTTTCTGAATCTCATATACCAAATCTACAAAAATGCAATACTTAGGATTAATATAACTGTGCAATGGGGTGGGGGGGGGGGGGGGGGGGAAATCACCCTGAAGGCACAGTATAGCAACTCAAAATTTCTTAATTTAAACTTCTACTTTAAAAAAAAATTTATACATAATAAAGTTGTGAATTTCCATCATTATCTAGCTTATCTTACATCCAATCAATCAAGATCAATATTTTATATAAAAGTGTTTGTATGTGTGGAAAATTGTCTCTTTAAATTTAGACATATCTGAACTAAAACCAATTTCTCAAGCAGCATTGGTTATCCTGGTGCATGTTTAAATTTTAAATTTAACTGACAAACCTCATATTTTGGAGGATAGGAGGAAACTGAATCACCTGGAGAAAACCCATGCAGACACAAGGAGAATGTACAAACTCCTTACAGACAGAATCAGATTCGAATCTGGATCACTAACACTGTAAAGTGTTGCGCTAACCCAGTGATCCTCAATCTTTTTCTTTCCACTCACATACCACTTTAAGTATTTTCTATGTGAATTAGTAAGGGATTGCTTATGGTGGTGTGTGGGTGGAAAGAAAAAGGTTGAAAACCACTGTTTTAATTGTATCTAATTGACTAGTTATGTGCAGGGTTTCATAACTCCAAGGGGAAATGGGCCAATGACAATTTGTCTCAAGCAAAATATTTCAGTAATGATCGAGTCTAGAGCAGTGGTTTTCAACCTTCCCTTCCCACTCACATACCACTTTAAGTAATCCTTTACTTATCACAGAGCACCGATGGCATAGGGATTACAAGATGGCATAGGGATTACTTAAAGTGGTATGGAATAAGAAGAAAAATGTTGAGAAGCTCTGCACTAACCAATATGCTAATGGTGCAGCTCTTTACTCCTCTGATAGCTCATCCATCTAGTTCCATACTTTTTTAAAAAAAAAGCTATTTTCACAACAAAGCACCTTTTGCATTTTCTTACTTTCCCAGCTAATTTTGGACTTATGACCCTCATTGCCTAGTTACATTCAATTGAACACACTTAGCTACAATGGTGATGCTAATTTAAGATGTACTGCACAATTATTAATTGTGTTTAATCCTAAGCACATTGAGATGCAATTTCAAGTCCTGGCTATGTGGTGAATTTCAAATTAAATGGATAACAACACTGATTCTCATAAAAGGGCTGATCGAAATCACGGTAATTTAATATTTGCTCCTTATACCAAAATGCTGTTATAATATGTATACCTTTCGGCTCCCTCCTCTACCTTATAAATACTTACATGGCCATCCCACTAGTTCTGCAGTGCTGATGACCTCTGTGCAGCTACCTATAATGATAGAAATTGTACTCCTCCCAACACTTGCCCAGGAAGAACACCTCCTCAGGAAGCAGAAAAAGACACATCAGTGATTAGTGGGAGAAATATTGGCTGTCTAACCCATTGTTCAATGCATGAAATACTCAATGTAAGCAACGCTGATAAGTTTTGTAATAAAGAACACATCAGTTCCCACTCAAATGATCCACCAAAGAAATCTTGACTTGTTTGTACCTTAGTTTCAGCCAACCAAGTTGCGTCTGTATTCTTTTATAACACTAATTGCCAAAAATCTAATAACTTTAATTCCAATACTGAGATTTTCCTGGATTTATTCCTAATCCCTAATTTCCTTGCAGAAGAATGGGTCTCACTCAATTTACTTTAAATATCTTAAAAATGTCAAAGAGGATGGCCCAATTAACATAGCAGTTAGAGTAATGCTGTTACAGCGCCAGTGATCGGGACTGGGGTTCGAATCCCATTCTGTCTGTAAGGAGTTCGTACCTTCTCCCTGTGCCTGCATGGGTTTCCCCTGGGGGCCCTAGTTTTCTCCCACCATTCAAAATGTACTGAAGTTGTAGGTTAATTGGGCAGCATGGGCTCATGAGCCGAAAGGGCCTGTTATCATGCTGTAAAGTCTAAAAAAAAATCAGTTGTTTAACTTCTGGAATTTCCTGGAACATAGGTCACATAATTGCTGTGCAGAAGCTACCATTTGGAGTCCTGAATTTTCTGATGACTCTGCAGCACTATTCCCACTGCTAAAGTGGGATATTAAGCCCAAAAATTACCATTGTCGAATACTCTAAAGCAACAGTGTCTTTGTTTCTCCATCCTCCAGTGAATAAGTAAACATTTGTTGGGGGGTTACAGAAACATCAAAGGCTACCAGCACTTGTTGCAATTTATAGTCTTCCCTTTCCATTGGATACCTATTTCTATGTCTTAAATTGAAGTGTACATTGCATGCAGTGGACAAGTGGATTAGTCACCCAAATGAGACAAAATTTCTCTCAGATAGGTACTTCTACTTACAGAAATAGGAAGTGACTTCACAATTTGTCTGCAACAGCACATAAACCAAATGGAATGATAAATCATTTTTTTTAAAATCAATTTGGTTGAGGAGTAAATATTGACCAAGACATCAAGAAGAAATCTCATTTCCTTCCTCCAAATAATACAATGGCAATTTTTATATACATCATAGGTAGCAGGCAAGACTTTAGCTTAACATCTTCTCCAAAAGGCAAAACCTCAGATATAGCAGCACTGCTTAGCAATTGAACTTGAATTGACAGTCAGATAACCTCCACAGGTCAATGCAGAAAACCTTTCCTTGAAGGTGAATAATTTGGAAGGCCAGTGACAGATCTGAGAGAGACTTCTGCATTAAAGTCCCACACATTGCTTCTGAGAAAATTAAAGCAACTGACCTTGTGAGTTTGACCCATTTTTACAGCTGTAGACTCTCTCATTTCTTCCTTCAGAGAGGGACACACACATCATCCAGAACACACCCGCCTGCTGATTCCTGATCATCTGCATCTTTGTTCTTCACTTGAGAGCTGGAAGGGAAAAAAAAACTCCAGTTAAAAAGATGCTTGGCTTTGAGACCCAAAAATATAACATTTACAGAGCCGATTCTGAGAGGCATAGATAAGGTAGACAGACAGCACCTTTTTCTCAGGGCAAGAGTAGCAAACATCAGAGGACATTTGTACAAAGTAAAGGGAGGAACGTTTAGGGGAGATTATCAGGGTAATTTTTTTTCTTCTTTTTAAACTCGAGTTGTGAATGCCTGGAATACCTTGCCTGGGGTGGTGGTGGGGGCTGAAACATTAGGGGCATTTAAAAGACTCTTAGACAGGCCATATGAATGAAAGAAAAATTGAAGGGTTACGAGGCAAGAAGGGTTTAGTTTTTTTTTGCTAAGAATATGTAGGTCAGCACAACATCGAGAACTGTAGGGCCTGTTCTGTTCTAATGAACACAAGAAAGAGTACAGCGAGGAATATTAAATTTGAGATCTCTTTATGGATGCTGCCTGACCTCCCAAGATCCAGCTTCCCATTGTTTGTTTTAAAATTAAATTTGAATCATTCCCTTTCATCCAGATGAAATATGTGATGTTGAAAAAGACCAGAAAAAGGGCACTGCAGCAGAGGGAGAAAGGGAAAGACTATACCCAAACGACATCTCAGAAGTGAGAGGAATGATCTGGAAAAATAATGGACACACTGAAATAGTGTGTATATACATGTACATGTAATATACATGTATTAAGTGTGTATATACAAAAGTGTGAAAAAATATGGATATTTCAAGCTTTTTTTAATCTCACTCTGGATATTTTAATTTAAAATTGTCGCTGAGACATCAATCATCTCAACCACTCTCCTCTCTATTCCAATCTCACCTCCTCTGAATGCTCTGTCCTCCACTCTCTCCGTAACAATCCCAATATCTCCCATATTTGCTCCCCCAGTTTGCTGTTGTCCCGTCCCTCCCTTATCCACTTATTAGCTCCTGCCTGTGGGACTGTGCACCCCCCCTCACCATTTTGTTCAGACACCTACATACATTTTACTTATACCTCGATGAAGGGCTCAAGCCCGAAACATTGTTATGCATCTTTATCTTTGCTATATAAAGTCCACTGTTTGACCTGCTGAGTTACTCCAGCATTGTTTTAACTTCAACCACAGTGAATGCAGTCCTTCAGGTTTTACTCCTACATTTAAACAAGATTTTTCTTTTGTGATTCCAATAGTTTTCTGGTCGCAACCACATATCCTCTATAAAACTGAACTCTTTAAAAACTCTGCTCCAACTACTCCCAAGTACCTATCATTCTGAGATTTCTTCCAGTCCCACAAACATCTGATATCTCTGCACTTCTCCATTTCTGGTCTTTCACATCCCAATTTTTTTTGCTATAGCAGTGAAAAATCAAAACTCAAACACCTCCTCAGATTTTATTTATTCCTCTTTTTTTCCTCTCTTCCCTTAAAACTTAGCAAGTCTTCTTGGTTCACCTGTTTGCCATCCTATTTGTTTCATATATCTGTAGAGTGTTTTGGGGGGGGGGTGCATTTTATAATGTTTAAAAACTCCACATTAATGTGGTAAGCCGTGCTTGTTTGAAACAAGAAAGTCTGCAGTTGCTGTTATTGAAGTTATTACACAGAAGTGCTGGAGAAACTCAGCAGGTGCCTTAGCGTTCATTGGAGGTAAAGATATCTAACCAATGTCCTCAGTGTTTCTCTCCTTTCCTCCTATACATGTCCACTATGGCCTCTTGGCTGTTGGCCATGTTCCCTACCCTGCCTCTTTTTATTCAGGCACCTGCCTGCTTTTTGCTCATATCTTGACAAAGGACTCAGGCTCAAAAAGTTAGTTACATACCTTTGCCTCCTATATGGACGCTGTGGAACCATCTGAGTTTATCCAGCACTTTTGTGTATTAACCATACTTGTCTGCTACAGAATTCAAAGCTTCCTTGCAATATGCCAGTTAGAGTTTGAATGTCTAATCTGACAATTTGTGGTAGTGTAATTTAGCAGTTGGTCGTCTTGCTGCTGCCAAATGAGCAGCTTCAGAAATTCAGAGTTCACAATGATTACTAAATTAAAATTAGGCACCTTATCACCATGAGCGCAGGAAAAAACTGGAGAGGATTTCCCAAGTAAACTAATTGTAGCCTGATTTTCAACTTCAATGCACAAACCCACAAGATTTTTTAATTTAAAAAAACACACCCATTCTACAACTGGTACCTTCAATCCTTAGTACAATACTGAATCATGCACAAGTGCCAATATGGAGGTGAATTTAGAAATGACAGAGAAACTCTGTCCAGAAATGAGGTATGAAATCCTTATGGCACCTCAGGAGACATTGAGTCAAAGCTTCACTCCAGGACCACATTGGAGTCATTGACTGGACATTCCTCAACAGCACACCACAGTCATTGATCAATATATGTTATTTACAATATTTCAGAAAGGAAAGAAATAACTGTTTCCTATTACAGAATCTGTTTCCGAACACAACACTGCAGCCACATCTCTGTAATTCTGACTTGATCTCTACACCATGAGGCAAAAAAACACCAGCTTTCAACAGTGTACAAAATCATTCAATTTACAAGGAATGTCAAACAGCAATCTCTCTCATCCGCAGGGAATTAGGGTAAACCATCTACCATCTGCAGTCCTACAAATCTGGCAGAATACTTCCCTTGCTACTATAATTGCAGCAGTAATTTGGGAATTGTATTCTAGATGGTACCTATCAACAATATGAGGCTGAATAATAGCAGGGTGAGGTATATTTAGTCAGTAGAATCATTCTACACAGGAGAAAAGCATTTGGGTGATATACCAATGCCTTAAGGGACTGTCCAATTAATCTCATCATCCTTCTCAAACCCCATGACCTTGGGTATATATAATTCTTTTGAAAGCTAATTTAATATATCTGCTTCCACCACCCTTTAAACAGTGCATATTGAATGACAACCCTTTGCATAAAAAAAATAACTCAATTTACCACAGCCCAAAAAATCTTGAGCAATTATTTTAATTTGTGTTCAATCCATCCTCCTGCCATTGGATGAAGCTTCACCTGAGATAGAAATCTTAATGACGATTAATCAAAAAGCCTTCTCCAATGCTGTAGGATTCCACAATGCACAAAATAGGATCTCTTGCAAGAAAATAGTTTGAATGGTGCTTGCTGCTTGGATTTGGTTTTGTCAATGGCCATCCTACCAATTGGAACCTGCTCATTGGGGACCAGCAGAAGACATTTCAGCTTAGACGAGGTATGACCTCAGCCAGAAGACCCCGAGGCTTCAAATCCACATGAATGAAAGATTAATATTTATTGTCATATACACAAGTACAATGTATAAATGCAATGAAAGCCTTACTTGCTACAGCTTCCATGGCACACAAGACACATAAGCAACAATCAAGTCCCTTCCTCCTTCCCCCCTCCCCCACACTTTATTCAGGCATCTGCCTACATTTTGTTCATATGTTGATCAAGGTCTCAGGTCCAAAAGGTTGGTGGTGTATCTTTATCTTTGCTATATAAAGTACACTGTTTAACCTGCTGAGTTTCTCCAGCATTGTGACTTTACTTCAATCATGGTGTCTGCAGACATTCGTGTTTCACTCCTCTCTACACATTAACAAGTATAAATAACATTATAATGAGAGAAAAAAAATAATAAATACAAAATAGAGACAGACGCAGACATGGGGAGAGGGAGATACTCAGATTTTTCTGCTCTCTGGTGAAAAAGCTTCTGAACTAGTTAACTTCAACCCAAAATGGTTGTTAATGTAATAAAATACTCAAATTTTTGAATTCATGTTCTAAAATTAGAACCAGATATTAACATCCTTCTCTTTTACTGCCACCGCTAAAAGCTCAGACATGGTTCTTAATGGATGCTCATTTGCACCAAGGGGCAACATTCATCCTTGGTCATGTGGCAATCACACAATATAACTGCAATTGTGTGTTGTACTCTACCTTAGAAGCCCTGTTTAATTGACTTCAATGGAACCAAATGACAGAAGCAGAAAACAGTACACATCAACAACTGTACTGCACGATTAGTAACCCTACCCAAAGACCTGCTTTATTTGTTCACATTCCAGCCATCACTCAGAGCTCAACAGTGCTCCAGTTAATTTCCCCCCCAGGTGTCATTGATACCATTGAAATCTACTCTAAGCAGCCTAATAACAGTCTAGACACAATAACAAGGCCTGAAAAAAAAGGCTGTCCAACTGGGGCCAGGTAATGTGGCTTCACTGAAATATGTTTAAGGTTCACAGCACTGTTGTAGTCCTCGTATGGTGTCTAAACTAAAATGCTAAAATCAGAAACATAATAACTACCTTTAACACAGTAAAGCACATCTAATGTTATCTGTTAAATTAAAGCTTTAATTCTAAACCATTTGTACAATATTAGGAATGGATATCAAAATCTTGCTCAAAGAACTGAAATTTAAGGAGATGTGGAGATGCAGTTGTGAACTTCAGGACTCATTGGTCTGTACTAAAATAGAACAGCTCTAATTTTAAAATTCTAAAGGAGTCAATTATTTCCTCTGGGAACTCTCCCCACTGACAACTTGCAATGGTTGAATTACGACAATCACAGATGTGCAAGAGACCCGAATTGGGGAAAAGCAGAGATCAGAGGATTGTCTGTTTTGATGGGAGGAGCAAGGAGTTTGGAAACAAGTATCAGAACCCTAATTGTAAATTAAAAATAAAAATCTGCAGATGCTGGAAATCAGAAATAAATCAGTAAAGAAAGCAGAGACTCAGCATGTCCATCAGCACCAATGGAAATAGAACCAGTCTCAGGTCCTTTGTCAGAGCTTAGAAAGAGTGAAACATTCTGGTCTTGTAATGTTAACTGTTTCTCTTTCCATACTTGCTGCCTGAATTGCTGAGTGTTTCCAGCGTTTCCTATTTTTATTTTATATGAGGATTTTAAAACCAAGTATTTACCACCCTAGAATACAAGTATTAATCCAGGTATAGTGGTGAACATACATCAAAAACAGAAGCAGGAGGAGGCCACATAAGTGGACAAACTCACTCTGCCATTTGATAATATCACAGTTGATGTACCTTACCTATCTCTGTCTTGATTTCCTTACAATCCAAAAATCACACTGGTCCCTTCCTTGAATGCATCCAACTGCATTCATTGCTCTCTGGAGCAAAGAATTCCAGAGATAAGGTGGATTATCAGGCTTTGGTTAAAGTTAAATTCATAGAGGATGCAGGGAGAGTCAGGCAGCTTTGAGATAGTTGAGTCTAGGGACAATAAACATGGATGTGTATGAAAGAATGATGGGAAGAAGTATGTGTACAGCATTAAACAGCCAGGTTGATTGGTCTGATTCAATGCTTCAAACACAAGATTTCTTAAAATACACAATGTCAAGGAAAGTAATAATTAAGGTCAAATTTGCCAGTAATTGTGGCAGATTTTCAAATGAGTATTTTTTTCCCCCATGCGTAGGAAACCCCTCTTGCTAATAGAGCCTCGTTCATCTTTTTAGCAGAAATGACTAATAATTCTTTTTTTTTCCTTTTCTTTGGCTTGGCTTCGCGGTCGAAGATTTATGGAGGGGTAAAGTCCATGTCAGCTGCAGGCTCGTTTGTGGCTGACAAGTCCGATGCGGGATTATTAAATAATTAATTATTTAACATCATCAGTTTTTCCAAGACCCAATATACTGTTCCAGAAGATGGTGAACAGCTAAAACACAAAAAGGGAAAATTTTACTTCAACTGCACAAATAGCATATTTAGGCAAGTAGTGTGTGTGAAAAGTTGTAAAGGATAGTTTACCAGACACGAATAGCAAATTAATTGTATCTCTGCACACATTGTGGAATAATTTTGGTCCACAGAGAAAAGCTGCTTAAAGTTTTCTTGCAAGTTCTGGGTAAGCAACCAATGGAATGTTGTGGATATTAGCATAGTAGATTGGTTAGCGCTAACCTAGATGAGAAAGAGGAGTAGCAGCCAGATGAGCAACAGAGTGGTGCTATCACACTGTTCCAGGACAGAGATTTGATCATTATCTCTGAATGACAAGATCTACCTGAAATAATCAATTCTTAGAGGAATCGATTTACTGGATGTAAAAAAACAATCCCTTGACCATCTTGACTAGATGCAACCTTATAGTTAGAGAGACGATCCATGCCAAATATCCTTTTATTAAAATAAAGACAAATCATTGCGGAAATCTGAAACTCAGCTTTCAAAACAGAAATCAATTATATCTTTAGTTTCGTTTAATGGATATGAAACAAAGACAGGGAAATGGAGCCAAGATACTGATTAGCAAAATGATCACTTGGGGAGAATAGAACTGATAGGCAGAATGGTCTTCTGTTCATAATGATCAAGGTATAGCAGTACTGGGAGATTATTTAAAATGACAGAAGAGTACAGGATGAAGAATATCCTGGAGTTTCATAGCTGACAGTGAGGAATAACTTTACCAAGAGAGCTACACCTTTAGTAATATACTGGAGTTGCAGTTTGTATTTTATTAGACGCAATGCGTGGATGTAGATCAGTATCCATGCTGTTAATAGCTACCAGCTTGAGAAGAGTCCCACATGCCCAAGGTCAAAATTCAAAGACTTTGCCTTCACTTGCCTTTGAGGCAGAGTGATCCAAAGGTTCACACCTTCTGAGAAAGAGTTTTCTTATTTTTATTAAATGGGGGACCATTTATTTTTTAAAAAGTGATTGCTAGTTCGGAAATCTCCAATAAGAGGAAACATCCTCCTCGTATCCACCCTTCAAGATCACAGAGGATCTTACGTTCGAATCATGACTCTCACCTCTTCTCTAAACTCCAGTGGGCAATAGCCAAGCCTGTCCAATAGTTCTTCCCAGACTAGCTCATCACTAGTAAAACAATTTTACTCTGCACTGCTCCGATGCATTAATATACTGCCTTAAATAAAGAAAATAATAGGAGCAATACTCCAGATAAGTTCTCATCAATGTACTATTTTACTATAACATGACACTCCTACCTCTGCATATATCAGGATGTCAATATGTTGTTTTCTATGTTTTAATACTTAATTCTCCACAATAATCTTTAATTATCAAATACCTTTTGGAAATCTTAAGTGCTGAACATTTACTGGTTCGTTTTGATCCACAGCACATGTTACTTCAAGAGAACTCCATTAAATCAGTCAAAGATGATTTCCCTTTCATAAAGCCACGCTGACTTTGGCTGATTACCCCCAAATATCATGCATATCATCTTTAATAATTAGCTTCTAACTTTATATTAAGTTAACTGACTTGTTTTTTTTTTAAGTAGTTACATTCACAATTTTCCAATGTAATGGAGCTTTCTTAAATGTAAAACATGTTCTGAAAATTGAAACCAGCACATTCACCATTTCCGCAGCCATTTTCTTCAAGTTCCAAGGTTGAAACCCACCAGATTATCAACAAATGATATGCTCAGCACTACCGTCCTCATGGTTGCAAGTTTCTCCCTCCTTTCTAATGCCAAACCTGTAGTCTGGGATATAACCTGCATTCTCCAGAGGATACAATTTGCTATTGCAATGAAGATTGATGTACATGTTTAATCCTCATTTCCTATTAATTTCCCCAACTCATTTTTTACAGGACAATTACTACCCTTATTAACTTATTTAAGTAGCCATAGAAACTCACTATTTGAGTTACACTTCTAGAAAGCTTGGTCTCAAAATTTTTCTTCCATATTAATCTTTTAATTATTACACATTCATCTGACTGACCCTTGCCAGTCTTTGAGCAACTTCAGTATTTCTCTCCAGAGTCAACGAAACAGCTTGGAAACAGGCCTTGCAATCCCACTGAGCAACCCATCAAGCAACCTTTTCCACTAATCTCATTTTATATGCCCCTCATTACATCAACTCGCTCCAGATTTTCCTACCCATCAAAAGTGGCCAATCACCACCAACCTGCACATCACTGGGATGTGGGAGGAAACTGGAGAACCAAGTGATCACACAGTAAACATGCAAACTCCACCTTAACCGCACCAACCCGACACTGGCCTCCATCACACTGGATCAAGGTAGTCCTCACTAACTCGCAAGACAAATTGTCACATGACAAGCTGCCTGTTTGATAGTGGGAGCATGGAGAGCTTCATCCAACCGGACACGGTGCAGCGCTACTCCCTTGTGGTTAGGCCATCGAGTCAAAGTCTCCTTGGCCTCAAAATCCCACATGGCTGATATCCGCGGCTACTGTATAGTGATCCTGACTGTGCGGGGCAGACTAGAATGACCTTAAACTCCTGGTGATGCCACAGCTCTGTGCTGCTGTGCTACTGGGGCTGAAGTTTCAATGTCACCTTCAAAGTGTGACAATGGAGTACGGTGGGCCCCACCCAACCCCCCTCACTGTTTATAACCAGCAGTTCTTGAATTGCCCACCCTTTCCAGCCAGCAACTTGAAGACTGCCCACGGCACACAACCTGCAGATTCTCAACCCTCAAGACCATTGTTCGTTAACTTCACCCCCTGAATGCAAACCCATTGGCACAAAAAGTAGACTGTATTGTACCAGGGACAGGACCTTTACAAGATCAGAGGCTCAGCGACTATTCAGTGAGAGGATCATTGAAGCCAGTACCAGTTCTTTGAGAGCCCAAGTGGTGGTGGTGGTGAGGAATGCGGAGAAAAAAAAAACAGGATACTCATTGACTACAGTCAGACCATTAACAGATAATACACAGCTGGACATGAACCCCTCCCCTGCATATCTGATATGGTAAACCAAATTGCACAATATTGGGTTTTCTCCACCATCAACATTGTCAGCTTATCACCAACTCCCCATCTTCCCGGAGGACCGCCAATATACTGGTTTTGAGGTGGATGGCAGCCTCTACCATTTCCTGAGGGTTCCCTTTGGTGTCATAAACAGGGTTTTGGTCTTCCAGCAGGAGATGGACCAAATGGTAGACCAGTATGAGTTGTAGGCCACATTCCAGTATCTGGACAACATCACTATTTGTGGCCATAACTTGCAGGACCATAATGCTAACCTCCAAAAATTCCTCTCGACCACCAAACTCCTTAACCTCATGTAGAAGGCTAAATGCCATCCTGGGCTGTGTCATGGAGAATGGAATAATTGGCCCCGACCCTAATTACATCCACCCATTTTGGAACTCCCCCTCCACCACAGCCTCAAAGCCTGGAAAAGGAGCCTGGGCTTCTTTCCTACTATGTGCAGTGGGTCCCCAATTATGCGGGCAAGGCTCGGCCATTTGTTAAATCTACCTCCTTTCCCCTGGCACCAGAGGCCCATGCAGCTTTCAGCCACATCAAAGCAGACATTGCCAAGGCTATGAAGCACACCGTAGATTAATCCATCCCATTCCAGGTGGAGAGAGATGTATATGACTTTGCCCTAATGGCCACACTTAATCAGGCAGGCAGGCCCATCACTTTCTTTTCACGTACACTCCAGGGCCCTGAAATTCAACACTTCTCTGTCGAGAAATAGGCCCAAGCTATCGTCGAGGCAGTATGGCACTGGAGACACTACCTAGCTGGCAAACAATTTACCTTGCTGACTGACCAACAGGCGGTGGCTTTCATGTTCGACAACCAGCAGTGAAGTGAAATCAAAAACGACAAGAAATTGAGGTGGAGAATTGAACTTTCCATCTACAACTACGATATCTTGTACCAGCCTGGAAATCTCAATGAGCCCCCAGATGCTTTATCCCACAGAACGTGTGCCAGTGCACAAATAGACCAATTGCAAGCTCTCCACAATGATCTCTGCCACCCCAGAATCACCAGTTTCTTCCATTTTATCAAAGCTTGCAATCTGCCTTACTCCATTGAGGAGAACAGGACTGCAACCAGGAATTGCCAGGTCTGTGCAAAGGGCAAACCACACTTCTATCGACTAGTCAGAGCACAACTGATAAAGAGCACCTGCCCCTTTGAATGTCTGAGCATTAAAGGACCCCTTCCCTCCCTAGACCACAATGTGTACTTCCTTAACATCAAACAGTATTCAAGTTTTCGGTTCACCATCCCCTGGCTGGACATGATAGCTGCCACAGTCATCAAAGCATAACGCAGCCTCTTCACCCTGCTACTTCCATAGCGACTGGGGTCCCTCCTTTGAGGGATGAGCTGTGCCAGTGCCTACTGGCCAGAGGTATTGTCGTCAGCTAGAACCCCTGAGGAAACAGGCAGGTAGAAAGGGAGAATGCCACCGTCTGGAAGGTAATCCTCCTAGCCCTGTGGTCTAAAGATCTTCCAGTCTCCTGCTGGCAAGATGTCCTACCTGAGGCACTCCACTCCATCAGATCACTCCTATGTACAGCCACCAATGCTACTCCTCTTGAAAGAATGTTTGCCTTCCCCAGTAAGTCTACAACAGGGACCACGCTGCTGTACTGGCTCATGTCCCCAGGGCTAGTTCTACTCCAGAAGCACATGAGGAGCCATAAGTCTGACCCATGCAAACCCCCAACACTCCTTTGTGGCTTATGCTGATGGGCACAAGGACATAGTATCGATTAGGAACCTGGCATCCTCAGGGATTCCAGAGACCACGAACGACCACTTCGCACCCTCCTATCTTCGTCCTTGATGCACCAGAGCTATGGCAGGTTACCCCAGCCCCACACATCCATCAATTGACACTGCCGACTGCATGAAGGCACCCCAGGCTGTCCAGGACCCCATTGTAGAAACTCAGATGCAGATAGCACTACAACAGTCACAGTGGCAAATAAGACCACCCAAAAGACTTAATTTATAACTTCTGATGCATATCACCCCATCGGACTCTTTTTTTTTTAAAAAAAAAGGGGTAAATGTGGTAAACCAATGTTAGTATATTTATATGTCTGGGCATACCCATTGGCTGATTGTACCTATGGCCCCTCCTACAGACTCCTAAATAAAGGTGAATGTTTCACAGCCCCCTCCCCAGTTCAGGACTGTCAACCAGCATGGATGTGACTTCATTCTATTGTGAATGAAACCTTATTAGTTTTACATCACTTCAGTCTTTTGGAGTTATTGATGGTGCATCAAAGACCTTTTCCCCACCACCCAGTCACATTGAATGTAAAATTCGCTCATTTTATGAAGACCGCTACTCACCATGAGATCATTAATTCCATCTCCTTGTTCAGTGGTCATATGGTCCGGTATAGCCTGCTGTTTCGAATGCTTCCAAATATGCTGCTCCAAAAAATAATTCTGTAAAATCTCAATGAACTGCATGCCCTTTCCCATCTGAACTTTACAGTTTATATGCAGATTAAAATCTCCTGAAATTATTTCTGTAGCTCCCATCATTTCTTCCTTTATACTATATCCTACCATGCAGTTATTGCTAGAAGGCTGTAGACAACTCCCATAATTGATTGCTTTCCTTAATTATTTCTCTTCTCCACCCAACTATCTTTACATCTTTGTTCCTTAGTTGTTGGCTTTTACTATAGATATGGGTCCCTGCATTATGACATTGACTCTACTTCTCAAATGTAATTTTTTTTTTAAGCTGATTCTGAAGTTGAACACTACTCAAACGCTCCCTTCCTAATCTGTCAAGATAGGAAAGGTTGCATTACATGGTGAGTGGTCATTCAGGACAACCATGCCCCACTAGAAAGAATGAAACAAATCATCCTTTCTTTCTCTACCTCTCATTTCAACTCTCCAGTTCCTTTCCCCATCATAATCTTAATCAGCCTATTATTTCCCTAGTCTTATTTTGATCCCATCATGCAGAGTGTTTGAAAACTGAAATAAAAATGTTATAATAAAGCAGCTTGAATCAAGAATGCACTTTACTAAAATACCAACTACATAATAGCATGCCTCCTTTTGTCTGGAAAACATATAATTTACAAATAAAACGAGTCCTCTAATCATAATGTTGAATGTGACAGCTGAAATTTAACGTGTGCCATTATATTGTGATTAAGGTTTTGCCTTCATTGTATAATTAGAGCACATTCTACCAACAGGTTAATTTGGGGTTTTTTTTTGCCTCCACAATATTCTCTGGCCCATTTTCAATTCACTGCTTTATACTGGTGTCATTCAATATATTTTTCAAATGCAGAACTACACAGTGTGATGTTACTTTTATTGTAAGAAAGAAATTTGGGTTCTTTTAAAACAACTATGCTTTATTAGCCATTGAACAAACTCATGACTTGTGTGGAGGCATCCATCTGGAATCCAACTCAAGCTGCCACAAACTAATCTCTGACTCCCTCTAGTGGTCAGGAGGATCACTAACTATCATTACACCCCCCTTTCCTTGAGATGTTTAATCTAACAACATGACACACTAATACAGCATTCATTACAATTTAAAGTTGAACACAAGCATAAACACAACTGTAATGGAAGATTCTAACCGTGTTTTTTTTTAAAACTTTTGCAGCCTTTGCTTCTGCAAGGCTGAGAACCTGCTTGTTTTTAGAATCAGCAGACATAAGCTAAATTCCGCCGAGGGGCCAGAGATGCTGTTATCTGATGAAAGGACATCTGTGTACCAAGAACATTTAAGTTTCCTGCTTGTTTTGGTCACAGACTGTCAGAGGCCTAGCCTTGATGCAAAATAAACCAATTGTATTCAAAGTGATAAGCTGAAAATTATGTTATTCGATAGAAGCCTAGCATGCTAGCTTGCTCGCTTATCTTTCTTGCTGTGCTGGGAATAGGTGCTTGGGTAAGCAGTTTTTGGGTAATATAAGTCATGGTCCCGCTGCTGAAGTTTGAGACTCTCCAAGAGGTGGCAACATCTCTCAGCAAGAAGAAGAACTTCTAGAGTCCAGCCAACGTCCCGGTCGGGGGAGGTGGAGAAGCTGCTACCAGCGCCCTGACAACCTACTACAAGTGTGCAGTCGATGCCTCGCTTCGGCAGTTGGGACCAGTCCAGGCGTTGATAAGTATAGTTGGGAAGGGCTTGCATATTGTAGTGTGAATTCAGCTTTAGATTTAGTAATAAAGACTTGTATAAACTGAACTGCTCTCGGTGTGTGTGTCTATTTTCTTTCGGTAGCTCAAACACTGTGACCAGTCTAAAACGAACAAAGTGAGAGGTACAAGTTTACCCAGGACAACAACATCAGCAGCAAAATCTTAAAGCATGCAGTTCTTTTTGTTTTAGAGATTCAGCTCATCAGGTGCTTTGATAATGTGTGAGAATCTTCTTAACACATGTACTTGTAACAGCTCTGCTGTACCACTACTGTCTAGCACTGGTGGTGTTGCCTCTGTTGCTGGAATCTTCTGTATTGCAGGGACTGCTGTGGATTTTGTATTTGCAGCAGGCTCTTTTGATTCCTCCTCAGTATTGGACCCTCCTCTGTTCTGACCGTGTAGAATCTTAGATTTACTTCCTCCAGAACAGTGGCCTTTTGTCCCAAGTGTTGGAGTCTCTGAGTCTCATTGTGTCATGTTGTACCAGTGGCCCCAAATTTCTTGCTGTCTTGTCATAGTTTGCCTTTTGTCTTCATTGCAGGTGAGTTTTAAAAATTTCCATTCAACATCTCTGTCTTGTTTGGGCCTACAGAGTAGAGAAGTGTAGTCTACATCTCATCAGGATCTCAACGGGTGACATGCCATGTTCAAGTGGTGAAGCTCTGCAACTTAATAGAGCTAGATACGAATCTGAGCCTCTGTCTTGTTCTTTCTTGAGCAACTGTTTAACTATTTGAACTCCTTTCTCTGCTTTACCATTTGACTGTGGATGCAAAGGACTTGAAGTCATATGTCAAAGATCATACTCCTCTGCAAAGTTCTAGAATTCTCTACAGCTGGTCCATTGACACTGCAGACAATTAAACATGACTTCTAGAGATCAATTTCATATATTTGATCACACAAGCAGCAGACACGTTAGGAAGCAGTGCAATCTCTGGATAGTTCGCTAGATAATCAATAACCAGCAAGTAATTCTTTCCATCCATGTGGAACAGATAAGTTCCAACTTTCTGCCATGGTTCTGCTGGTAAGTCAGTTATTATTACGAGTTCCTTCATCTGTTTTGTGTGATGATTCAAACAGGTCTCATAGTTGGAAGCCATCCTGTCAATGACAGCATTTATCCTTGGCCAATAAACAGCAGTTCTGGCACTGCTCTTGCATTTTTCCATTTCAAAGTGCCCCTCATGTACCCTTTTCAGCATGTCTTATCACTGTGATTGAGGAATGATAATTCTGCTCTGTCTGAGAAGAAGCCAATTGTCAAAACTCAGCTCAGCTCTGATGTTGTAGTCTGGGTGATCTTCACCTCTAGGCCATCATTCAGATTCTTGATGACCTTCTGTAGAGCTGTGTCTTTTTCTGTTTCAGCTGTGATCTGCTTGGACTTCATGTCAGATACAGGAAGTGATTCAGTGATCAGATTCACATGGAGATTCATATGTCTCTGTGGAACTTTCATTATGTGCAACACTCTGCATCATTGCCCTGATAACACATCAGCTAACACAACTAGTTTTTCTGGTGATAGCACCAATTCAAAGTCATAACGTTGTAGCTTCATCATTAGTCTTTGGATTCTTAGCAACATTTTTTTTTGATTATCAATGTTAATGGCTTGTGGTCTGTCTCTGCCACGAATGTCAGTAGACCATACACATAACTGCGGAATTTCTCAAGTCCATAGACCAGACCTAGACACTCTTTCTTGGTCTGTGCATGTCAATATTTGTCCTGGATGAATATCCCACAGCCTGAAGCATTACAACACCTATTCCATCTTTTGAAGCATCCATACATATTTGCATCCTTCTGGATGCATCAAAGAATGCCAAAAGTACTGGTTCTGTAGTTAGAATGGTCGTCAGTCATCTCCTTTATTCCATGTGGTTGGCTGTCTACTTGAATTAACATTTGTCCTGTAACAACTTACTTTGGTACATTGTTTCAGTAGACAGATTTGGTATTAATTTACCAATGAAATTTTTCATTCCCAGCACCTTCAATATGGCTTTTTTGTCAGTAGGTCTGGGCATCTCTAAAATAGCTTTCACCTTGCTCTTGTCTGGCTTCACACCTGCCTCCGACAATTTATCTCCCAGAAAGGTGATTTCCTTCACACCAAATTGACATTTTTCTCTGGTTAATTTTAATTCATACTTCTGGATGCATTATAGCACTTTGATGAGCCTCTTGTGTTGTTTTTGTGTGGATCCCATAGGATCATGTCATCCATTTACCCCATTTATGCCTTCTATGATGTTCATACATTGCCCTATGGAAAACTTCTGGATCTGAAGAAATTCCAAAAGTCATCTTCAGACAAGAATATCAGCCAAATGGTGTATTAAATGTACAGTATTTTGTGCTATCTCCATGCAGTTATGCACCAGAAGCCCTGGGATGCATCCAATTTAGTGAATAATTTCACCCATGTTTCCTCTTTATATTGCATTCAGGCCTTTGGGTCCATGCACATGCATAGGTCACCACTTTTTTTTGAAACACACCACTGAATTCACCCATTCTGTGGGGTCCTCCACTTTCTTTATGACCCCTAGTGCCATCATTTGGTCCAGTTCCTGCCTAAGCTTTTCTTTTAGTGGTGTTGGAATCTCCCTCGGGGCATGCACCACTGGCTGTTTGTCCTCCTTTAACTGTATCTTATAGGTGAATGGAGAAATTCAAACCCCTTGAAGATGTCTGTAAATTGATCTAATATTTACTCTCTGCTGTTCTGTGCTTTGGCGCTATTAATGTGGTACACCCCCTTGACTAGGCTTAAGTTTTCACATGCTTTGTCACCAGACAGTGATTCATGTCCATCTGGGACTACTATAAAGCTGAGGTGGTGCTCTTTAACTTTTACCTCAAGTTTACATATGTCTTTCATGTCAATGCTCTGCCCATTGTAGGCATCGAGTTGAACAGGATTTGCATGAATGTATGGCTTTATCTTCATTGCCCTGATGTCATGCTCACAGATCAAACTGACCTTTGCCCATATCCAGCTTGAAAGGAATATTTACTCCATTTGCATGCAATATCACAGTCCACTTATCCTTCTTGACTCTGTTCATGCTCGGCTGTTCAGTGTCTGTTGGTTTCTGCACTCTGGTGCTCATGAACAGTGCATCACTGAGAGAAGTTTCTTCTATAGTATGTGTAGTGTGCATGTGCACGCTTTCACTTCTCTCTTGTTTCCCTAAGGAAAAACATTGCTTTGCATAATGATTCTGCCCTTTGTACTTCTGACAGAATTTTCCATAGGCTGGACATTGTTTTGGTGCATGTTTAGTGCCATATCTTTAACAATTGAATGTTTCTCCATCTTTTCTTGCATGTTGTTTTTTGTTTGTGTGTGGATAGACACTGTGGCTATGACTATGCCCTCATTTTCACTGGTTTTTACACTATTATCAAACTGCAGAGCTATTTCATTCATGTGGCATAACTTCATAGCTCCATCTAAGGTAAGGTCTGTCTCTCACAGCAACTTTTCTCTCACTTTCTGATCAATAATCCTGAACACAATTTGATCACAAATCATTGAACCTTGCAGCAGTCCAAAATTGCATGTTCTTGCTTTTAACTTCAAGTACATTTGAAAGGTATCAAAGCTCTCTCCTGCAGCTGCTTGCACAAGTTAAATGCAAACTTCTCAAGCATTTCACTTTTCTTTGGTGAACAGTGTTCATCAAACAGCTCCATAACCTTGTCAAAACTTGCCCTGGTCTTCTGCATCGGCAAAAACAAATGTATTGAAAACCTTTAGTGCTTGAGGTCCCATCACAGTAAATAGCAGTGCAATCTTCTATGCACAGGTTTGATATCGAGTCCGATGGCTTGCAGGTATAGCATGGATCTTTGTTTGAACAGCCTCCACTCATGGTGGATATTTCCAGTCCAATTTACAGCATTAGGATCTTTACACTTCCCATTTCTCTGCTGCTATTGACTGAATCTCACTCCTGGTACCATATGATGTTTCTTTTATTGTAAAAAAGAAACTTGGGGTTCTTTTAAAACAACTATACCTTATTAGCTATAGAAAGAACTCATGACTATGTGGAGGCATCAATCCTAAATCCAATTCAAGCTTCAACAAACTTGTCTCCGACTCCCTCTAATAGTCAGGAGGATCACTAGCACATGTAGAGAAAATGACAATTCAATCCACTACAGCTTAAAAAAAAAACAAGATCTGCATTTATACAGAAAATTCAATTACCTAAGGATGTCCAAAAATGGTCTATAGCCAATGAAGCATAATACTAAGGGAAATGCAACCGAGCACAGCAAGGTCACACAGATGTTAAGTCTAGATACTGGAGTTTGTTTTCAGAATATTGATCAAGGAGTAATTGTTGGGCAAGGCATTTCAGAATATTGCTGCACAATGTTCACTTGAAAGGATAGATGCCTCATTAAAATGTTGCATCCAAATGGCTACAATTCACACAGTGCAGCACTTGCTCAGTATTACATTGTGGTCAGATCTCTTGAGTGGCACCAGAAACTTCAAATTTTCTGACTCAAAGGCCAGTATACCAACAATGGGAAAATAGTTACAATTGTGGCAAATGCTTGGGAGATCTTGCAAATAGTTCAAATCACAGGCAAACAGTGGGAGGCTGGAGGGTCTGAAGTCAGGCAGCATCCATGGATATAAGTGCACAGTCATCATTCTTTTCATAATAGGGTCCCAACCAAAGCACTGAATGCATATTTCTTGCTATAAAAGCTGCCTGACTCCAGGGTCCCTCCAGCTTCTTATTGCTCGATCACGATTTGTTATCTTCAGTTCTTGTGCTTCAAATCTCCCGATCTTCACTTAGGCCCCACCAATTTCTTCCTTTCCCAAGTACTGTACTGTATCATTACTTTCTGCTTGTATTCAAATTGCCTTTCAACAATTACTACAAACTCTCTAATTCTCTTATGAAATCCTTCAATGCTTTCCAAAAGATGCTATCAAAACTAGTCCTGACATCCATACCAACCTGAGGCCTGGCATTAAATTTTCTTTGAAAGCACTGTGATGAAGTTAAACAGGCTGTTCAAAATGTTGAAAGGGAACACAGCAATGCAAGTTGTTGGAAAATAAAATTTAATCGGACTTCATAAAGCACAAAGCATTCGGCCAGCAGGCAAAGCTTGGTAACCAAAGCAACTATAATTGCAGGTCTCTCATCTACTGGATGTGACAGCTCTAGGATCATTTACCGCAATTTATCTGCAGCCCTCTCTAGACTCGACCTCTTCGAGTTGTAGGCTTTTTTTTTGTTGTAAAAAGCATTAAGTGAAAGCAGATGACGCCAAGAAATGCCGTGAGTTTCTTTCATCAACACTACATTCTCTATTAACCCAGGGATAGCAGACTGCATGATAGATGCCTGATGCTATCCTTTCCTGTCATCATGGGCATTTGGTGTCAAATATTGCTGATGTAACCCATTTAAAAATAGTAAAAAAAATAGGGAGTCCAATACTAATACTAGCATCAAAGTCTGGAATATCTGAAACCCAAATATATTAAAAGTATCTATGATTCTATTAAATTCCATTATTTTCACCACCTCCAAAGATAGTCATGTGTGTAAGACTTTTTATGTGAATGACAGCTTCTTCATTGAGTTTAGGTTCTACTTAGCCACTGAATACCAGACAACTTCCAATTTCTTTCTTTTCCTATGTTAGCCCTTGTGGGTTCGTGTTGAAGTGCAAAATGTTGTATCTTAAAAAAAGTATTTTTTCCCACCGTGCAAGTGCAGGAGGAGGCCAGGGTGAAAGGGAAAAGGTTCTATTTTGCGTAAGGTCAAAGGTGCTGAGAAAGACCAGGGGGGGAAAATAAGAGACTGGGCTCTCAGAGAAGAAGAGCCTTTGTAAAGAAGGTCAAGTCAAAGGTCGGACAAGACGGCCGAGTTTATGCAAAGCTGAAACATTCAGCCAACCAATGATTCCATTTTGATCTGAAAGCGAATAATAACATGTGGGAAAA
This sequence comes from Narcine bancroftii, assembly GCF_036971445.1. Taxonomy (NCBI): domain Eukaryota; kingdom Metazoa; phylum Chordata; class Chondrichthyes; order Torpediniformes; family Narcinidae; genus Narcine; species Narcine bancroftii. Next base: position 105,955,988 of record NC_091476.1, on the reverse strand, counting down.
TGTTAAATGTAATGGGGGCAAGAACGTAATGAGTGAGCATTAGTGTTCATGAAAAGAATCTAGCAGAAGATGGCACAGTGTAAATGAGGATGCCATTTCACACATTGGCCAACCAAAGAGAGTGAAAGGTTTTGCACCCTCTCCCATTTCCACATTCTGACTGCGGTGAAGAGAACAGTAAAGATTAATGTCTGTCTCCTCTCACGATTCCACATGAAATTGGTTTGGTGCAGTTTTAATTCCTTTACCCCCAGGTTTTCCCCACTGAAAGAAGCACAAAGCTGAGAGGAATTGCATTTTATATTTTCTTAACATCAAGATGTCCAAAATATTTACAGCCAAAATTAAATAACTTTGAAGTGTAATCAACTGCAATATTGGAAGCATGGCACCCAATATGTACACAGAAAATTCTCATAACCAGTAATGAACCCTGTGATGTTAATTGATCAATAATTGACCAAGATACAAAATAGAAAATACAAATTCCTCTTTAAATTTTTTTTTAATCTATATGAAATGACAAACAGATCTTATTTTAAAATGCCCTTTTACACATAACACAAAAAAAAGCACGCACTTACAGAAGAAAATAGCATCACTTCCAGCACGGTTGGCATAGCGGTAGCGCAAATCCTTTACGATGCCAATGATCAGGACGGGGGTTCGAACAGCATGTAGGAGTTTGTATGTTCTCCGTGTCTGCATGGGTTTTCTCCAGGGGCTCCGGTTACCTCCCACTGTTCAAAAACGTACCGGGAGTATAGGCTAATTGGGTGACACAGACGTGGCTGAAATGGCCTGGTAGTGTGTTACATGTCAAAATTATTTTTAAAACATTAAGAAAAGATCCTAGATTGAGCTCAGCTGAGAGTAAAAGTGGAAATATCACACTGGACAGGGTTATTCCTCTGTGCAAGAGGTCCAAATACTGCATTATTCTGCGAAGACGGTCTTCAATCTGTTCTTATTTCGGGAGGGTGCTGAGACCTCTGATATGCCACAGATGCCAGGTCTTTTCCAAGTGTTCATTTTATTCATGTGTTACATGGAGTTCCAGTTTCTTTTCAATAATAATTTAGACAGGATTCGATGAATGGACCCATCTTACACCAGACTGCATTCTCTCCAGTATTAATTTGAAAGGAGATGAAATGGGCAGAAGAATACTGAACACATTCATTTTGTTCTAAACATCAAATGTTTTCCCTTAGTTTTGGAGATGCAAGTAGGGGAAATTTATTGCTTATCAATTGATAAACACACAAGCACAATTTCAATACGGGGTGCTCGATAACAGTTGGTAACATCGACCCCTATTCTCTTCTACGGAAGATTAGAGTGGAATCTCATTGTACACTCAAAATCCATTTGGTCTTTTTAACCATTTTCTCATCCAGTTTTACTAAATATTCTATGATGCTTTACTAGAAGAGTTGTCAAACAAAATAGGAATCCCAGCCATGTTTGGATAAAATTAAGGTAGAAGAAAAATGCAAAAAGATTCATTAAACAGACAAGTTTTAAGAAGCACTTTAAAAAGGATGCACAGAAAATTCTTAGCAGCTAAATGCCCATGTTCAAACTGTAGATCAATTAATATCACTGGAATTAGTGGAGAATGGAGATCTTGCAGAATTTTAGTCTGAAGAACGGTTACCAAAGAGTAAAGAGGCAATGAGAGCACCGAGGGAATGTATATTGCACAGTACACCTGACCCAAGAGCAAGATCAAAGCTGGAAGGAACATGAGAAAGTGTTGCATTTCTGAGCATTGACTGCATGGATAATCATGAAAGAAAAACCCACAAATGGAAAAGGAGGAAGAGATAATAATATAAGGCATTATTATTATTCCTAAGACAGCAGAATGCAGCAACATGCAGCAAGTTGCTTGTAGTCTCCTCTCACCTCTGAAGGTGTGATTTCTGATGGAACGTTAATATTGAGGCCTTATCTTAGGTGGTAATAAAACATTTCAGGGCTGAACTCTAAAGTTCTCTCTGCTTCCCTGGTCAATTTTACCATTAAAAAATAAAACAATACTTAAGATCAGATTCCTGTATGTGGGACCTTGCCACATACAATAGTGCCCACACTACAGAACATACTTCTGCATTAATGTGCTTTTGGATAGTGAGTTATGGTGTATAAATACAAGAATCTTTTTATTCTTTTTCCCGACACCACAGAACATTTCCTCAAAGTGAACTAATGCGATCAGAGTGTGAGACATCTGGGGCTAATTTTTTTTCTTATTCATTGTGAACAGGTTTCTGCTATTTAAAAGCAAAACGCAGTGGCCTCTTGAACTGGCTGCACAAACAGTGTAATCATTAAAGCAGGCAGTGGAGGAAATGGACTGCAACCAGAATGCTCGAGAGATACAAGAATATTTTAATTCTCCTTAACCTTCTTTCAGCCATCAACTATACCAATGCAATATTAACCGTTTCACCGTAGGCTTCATAATGTATTTTGCTTAAGCTTCAAGAACCCAGTTTGGTGTCCAGCACACTTTGTAACTATTGTATATTCCAGTGTCATCGCCGATACTATGCAATAGTTGGACCCACTCCCCACCCCTTTTTTGGCTCAGAAATTGGCTGTTTTTATATGATTCATATAAAAATTAACCCCACTCCCTATTTTTGGCCCCATCCATCTGAGTCCCGATAGTGGTCCCTCCCCGAAGTCTCCTGCCCACCTCCCATCTCAGCCACCTGTTGTAGCTTCAGATGCCCTGACAGCAGATCCTCTCCCCAGTTTCCCACCCACCAGAGTTCCTGACACCCCAATAGCACTTACCAGAGCTTCCAATGCCCCACCAGCAGACCCTTGCCCCAGTTATCCACCCACAGGAGTTTCTGACTCCCTGACAGCAGATCCTCATCCTTGTCACCCACCAGAGCTCCCAATGCCCTGGCCGTACACCCATCTGAGTTACCAACAGTGGATCTTCACCTCAGCCACACGTCATTCCAAACCTGACACCCTGGCTGTCCACCCATCCAAGATTCTGATGCCCTGACAGTAGACTTACTACCTGGTCCTGGATATCCAAGTTTCTGATGCCTTAAACAATGCAGATACTTCATGAGGTCAAAAGTTTGACCCATGTAAAAGTCAACCCTGCCTTTTTAGGCCTAAAAAAATGTTATGAGTATATGCCCATGTGATAAATGCCTCACCACAGAATTAGGGTGGCCATTTCAAACTTAACAAAATGGAGGACATGAAGGTCAGGGTCAGTGTTACAATGAGTCATATAGGGGGCTTTTTGGAGGTGGGGTGGGGGAGCACAGTCCAACACTCGCAAACTCAATCAGCTGGATAGGGTGCTGGTACCTACCTGCCAAACGAACATTAACGTCCTCCAACTTAGCAGATGAAAGCACTGCTTTCATTGAGTGGAGAGTCACTAGCATGCATCAAGCTAGACACTAGTGACACTTGACGCTCGGAAGAGATGCAGGCAGATCAGCGTCAGAAACTCTTGGTGGGCACTGCTGTCACACTTTCCCTTCATCGTGTGTGCACCAGTTGGAATTTCATATGCTGCTGCCACCCTTCATCACGCATGCATGCAAGAAACATGGCTGTGCACATCACATTTAACAGGAAAGTGCCTAAATGACGTTCAGCTCAAGGTGGTGCTGGACGGAGAACAGAGGATTCAAAAGTTGGGTTGTCCAGCCTAAAACCTGATATCTGGCCACCCAACACAGAATTATGCTTTATTTTCATCCTTCAACCAACCACAAACAGGTCATCATCTCATTATGACATTGCTGTTTACAGAAACTTTGTATGTATAAGCTAGTCTGATGCATTTCCAATATTAAGTAACAGCTTCCTTTCAGCCAAAGTTTAAACAAATCTGACAAACTTGAGCTCAAAAGGACAAACTCACACATTAATCATGCAGTTCGTTGGCTCTATAAAATCTCAGGACAAATGGAGCCTATAGAAAGGTGCAACAAAAACACATTTTCTTTCTTCTTTTAATAAAAATGTTGAAGAGATAGGCATCAGATGCTAATGTAGTGGGGCAGAGATTGACTAGATGATGCTTGATCTTAAATTGGCAAAGGAATTCTTACTGTCCTGAAAGAATTGCCTTCAAATTTGTTCCTTGGCATCTGAATTATGCTTCTTGTGGTAAAAGCTTGAACTAAAATAACTTGAATCTTTCCATTAATTTGCAAGACAATGAATCCATTGGGAAATTAATCTGGCAGTTCACTGGTTTTATAGGGTTTGAGAGTGTTGGAACAAAGTTCAGGTGGAGCATAAATTTTCACATGGATCAATCAGGTAACAAAAACATGTAGTACAAAATATTGCAGATAAAAAGTTGTTTCTCATTCTTCTTTTACATCCTTTTTTTATAAAAAGGCTGGAAGTGAACAGACTTTACTGAAGCAGTTGCTTTGTGCCAACGCAAGGCCTCTCAAGTGCCAGGCTACAGTTTCGCTTTATATGATCACTCTGTAGATCTGGGTAAGGCAGAATTAGGTGATGCTCCATATGTTTCTGACATAACTCAATTGTTATCATTCTTTTAACCCAGCTTCAGAGGTTTGGATGCCAAGTGATCATAAAAATCTGGGTGGATAACCCAAGCATTCCACCTCTTTGTGCTTTCTTATTTTCAATAAAAGGGAATCACTTGAATAGGTCTCTATTATTTGTGTACAAGACATCAAAAGGTCTTCCATTGAAAGACACTAAAAGGTCTTCCACTAAGCCTTCAGAACAGCAAGTAGAAACCCTTGAGATTCTACACCTAGGATTCTTCTAGTTGCAAACCCAATTCACGAAATCTTTGTAGAGAACCCAAGTCAACATCACAACGTTCTCTGACCAATGTTAAACTGGGAGATCCCTTGTTACTGATGTAAGCAGAGTGAAGAATCTCAATAAAGCAATCTCCTACTCTGCATCCAGTCTCTCTAACGTAGAGAAGGCTACAAGGGTGTAGCCTTTGTCAGGGATCTCCCAGAGGCCAACCATTTCAATTCTGCACCCCCACACCCATCCCTGTTCATGGCCTCTGTAAATTGGAGGAGCAACACCTAATTTTCTGTCTGGTCACTCTCCAACCAGATTGCATTAATATTGATTTCTCCAATTTCTGCTAGCCTACTCTCCATTCCTGTCTTCTTTCTTCCAGCTCTCCATCCCCCTCCCCATTTGCTTAAGTGCCCTCCCTATGAGGCCTGTGACCTTAATACACCATGAGACAGAAAAAGAAAAAATATTTACACAAAAAAAAGTGAGGTTTCAATAATGCAGTCCAATCTTTTGGTATTCCCAGAGTTTGTCTCGGAGGAATTTTGGGGAGGTTCAAGAGCCCGGTAGCTGTGGTGCTGAGAGGGGGTGGGGGGGGGGGGGTGCGGTGAGTGTGGTGAAAGTAGTCTTGAACTTTAGGTACTGGACTTCAGGTTTCTACATCTTTTGCCTGAAGGTAACTACATGAAGAGATTCTGATCAGCCTGAGGAAGTGCCATGCAGAGATGTCTTCAATGGTCAATACCTGTGATGGACTTAATTAGGTTTGCAACTTTCTGCAGTCTTCCGCATTCCTGTGTACTCATTTCCAAACTTCATATCTGTTCAACCGATACTGGATACTGGCTCACTTTGACCTCTAAATACAGGAAGGTTGGAATATGATTTAACAGCATGCTCACCTAGTCCAGGAGAGCTCATTACTTGAAAGTTGCCTGTCAAAGTTATTGGGTCTTGTTAGATTCCTGGAGGCTGTCATTTATATACACCTATTTATAATTAACTCAGCCAACAAGACCAAGTTATAAAACTATTTTTAAACAAAGTAAATAAATGCATTATCCATATTTTAATCCCTCTATGATTTTTACATCTGATTTGTGATGTATGCAAATCCATCAACTGGAGGAATCATGGTGAATCAGAGAGGGATGGCAATCCTTAGATGTGCTCCTCTTGCCTAGCACATTCAATTTAAACCCATGGCTCTTCTGTGTGATGCTGTTGACAACAATCTGCCTTTACTATTCTTATTTCAAGATTCAAACCCCTCACTAATTTAGTAATGTAAATGCATGTCAAGACATTTCAAAGGGAAGTAAATAAAGTATCTTGCAACAAGCAGCTGCATCTAAAGAATATGACACAACTGATCAAAGCGAAGGACACGTGAACTCTGAGCCCTAGACAGATGACCCATTGACCCCAATGCTTTTAGTCTGTCTGTCAGCTACATAGTGGCATGCAAGGATCTGTTTGTCCTTGACAGAGCTGAAAAAAAACTGAAAGCATTCAAACTGAAGAAATTTTGGCGTCATATTCTATTACCCAAGGAGATTATTTGCATGGAAAATGAGTTAAGATGGAGCCAGTTTTAGACACCTTCCTTCAACAGAGCTTTCTCCTTATTTTGCCACACCTTATTCCTCACCCGAAGGAACTCAATAAATGAATCTGATTTGTGACAAACATCAAATAATTTTATTTTCCATTCAAATGTATACATTTAGAGGAGTGTCATCCATCTTTGGGAGTGACACCTGGCAAATTTATGAAATGGAAAGGAAGAAAGTTTGGATAAAATTGAGCCTTATTTTCATGCTGACAGGTGAAAGACAAGGACCCAACCCTCCCTACAATATCATAAATGTTACACATGTGTGCATCACTTGATTTTAAAGGACATTTTTCAGTACTCTGTAAAACCCAGAAAATTTAAATGCTTGTGTGTGCACTGGCAACTGATGTTATAAGATGGTAGGATACATTGCAGCCACTGGAGGGTAATGGCATGGTGTATAGTGGGGTACACATCCTGAAGGTTGTGGGTTTAAGCAGCATAGCAGAGATTTGAACTGAAGCCGGAGCTGCCACAGAAATACTGAGGAAGTTATGCACCATTGGAAATTGTGTATTTTAGACCCATTACATTTAGGGCCCATCTATCTTTAGTGAACATTCATGGATCTCAAAAGAAAAGTTCATGGCCAAAATTATCACTCAAGAAATTTCATCAAGACTGTTGTGAGGTTTGCTGTACACATTCGGATGCATCTTTCTCAACATATTAATGACCAGACAACAACAACAAAAACCCCATGCAATTACAAGAAATCCAATAGATAGTCTTTTAATTTATCCCTTCCCATTATCCCTTCATGTGAAGCAGCAATTCAGTTTCTCCTTTTTCAATATTTGTGCATTAAAACCAGTGCTGACATGTGGTCACATCTTCAAAGGGAGAACAAAACACAGATTTGGTGCATACTCCGGTGAGCACCTTCATTTAGTCAGCAGGCACAAAAGTTCGTTCGCTCCGTAGCACCTCTACCCACCGAACACCTCTTTCAGTGCTGCCACCTGAACGTCCCTTCGCAAACAGTTCTAGAGCCGCATTCTCCCGGCGATTCCACCTGAAAGCGGCTTTTAAATCCCACCCGTGGCCTCTTCCAATGAGGCCTAATGCAACCGTAATTAACAGCTATCTGAACACATTGAAGCCTTCAATATCATATGCAACATTTTCAAGCTACTTGTATTATTTGGACAGTTCTGCTGGTTATCCTTCTGTAATATCCCTTTACAGATGATACTTGACCTGCTGGTCATTCATAATATTGTCCTTTTGATTTTGGTTGCCTCTATCGCTCTGGCCTGCATTTCACAACTTTAATTTGCTCCTCAGCTCATTTCCTCTTCCCCACTATCCTTGTGAATCTATCAACCAAACAGCATTGAAAATAGTTCATCACCATGTCAACCCCAACCTCATCCTATCAGAAATATTCCTTTTATCCTACCCATCCCTCTGCCAGCTTATCTGCAATTTATCACCTTTCCAGTTCTGATGAAGGATCTTTGATCTGATGTGCTACCTTAGTCCTGCAAAAGATGCTGTCTGACTGCTGTATGTTTCTTGCATTTTATGCTTTTACTTTAACAGTGTACTTCTTGAACTCAGAAATGCTTTACTGCAGCTTGATGTCTCCAAAATACGAAAGGAAAAGCAACCCAACAATAATTTACCAACACTTCATGAATATACAAACCAGAGGCTTAGGAAATTGCCAGAAAAAAAACCCAGCAGACCCAAGGAATAGGAGCAGCTTAGAATCCCACAAAAGGAAATTGATTCAGAGCAAAACTAAAGTACAAGAGCAAACCTACAAGGAACACAAATATGGACTGCAAAAACTTCAGCACACACCAAAAGAAGAAGGCCAGTGAAGGGAAATATAGGTTAGTCTTCACAAAAAAAAAAGGCAAATAATTTCCCTGATAATCTGCATTCCAGAGTAGAAAAATAAGTCACTTGGGAAATGGTTGATGCATTGCTCACCATCTTCTAAAATTCTATAAATTATGAAATCATTCTTGTAGATTGAAGGGTGGCAAATGCAAGTTTATTATCTAATAAAGAAGGGGAAAAAGACCATTTAAACAAACTAGTTAGTTTAAAATCAATAATAGTAGCAAAAGTGCTAAAGACTATTATAAGGCACTTAAAGCATACAAAAGTGAAGTTGCTTGGATCGTTCCCATTGGGGTTTGAATGGAAGGTAATCATATTGAAACATGTAAAATTCAGTGGGCAATTGACATGCTGAATGCTAAGAAAATAAGGAATCACTCACTTAGATTGAGATGAGGAGGAAGACTGACAGATATTTGAAGTGTAAGGGAGTGATAAGGTAATGGGAGAGACTGGGATACTGCTGATGAGGCCAAGAATGATCCTACTGAATGGTGGTGTACATTTGAAGGCTTAATTGACACATTCCTGCTCCTGGTTCCCACGCTCTTTTTTTTAAACTGACTTGTATTCCATCAATAACACGTCAGGGAATACTACCATAATTGGCTTTTTGACCCAAAGAAGCGCAAGTCTCTTCAATTTCATTTTTAAAACATTTCCTTACAGAAACTCAAGAAACACAAGTACTTCAGTACATTCCTTGTTAGAGTTGCACTCAAATCTCTCTGCTTCCCCCCCCTCACAACCCCCCACCTACCTTACAATCAATGGTGAGAGATTTTGCATATTTACTTCATTTTATTCTGTAGACTTCTGAGCCAACACTTTCTCTACCCTATATATATTTTCTTCTAACCTTCCCTTAATACTACCACCACAAATTTCAATTTTTTTTGGTCCCTTATATAGCAAGTATCATTGACCATTCAACACCTATGTCAGTATTAATCCAATTCTCAGTAATTTTTCATTTATTCCTTTTCAACAAGAGGTCATTTCTGCAGCCCCATGTTGACTCAAAGTCTTGTTGACTTTGAACAGAGTAAAGAGTTCCTTTGTAATTAGGACCATCTTGCATTTGCTGTCAAAGTTGCTGAAAGTCAATTTCTTAAGAGTTGCTTCAATCTGCTTTCATTGGGATAAAATTGGCATCAGATGGAGTAGCAACTTTGTTATTTCATGAAGAGCCCAGATTGGTCACTTAAAAATGTACTAAATCAACTTTAGTGGAATTCAAAACAGGATGAAGTTAAAATGTAGATGATATTTTTTTTAAAAACTATTTGCAATTGTCCCTTTTGCATAAATGCTTTAATCTGTGTCATGTTTTAAGCCATGCAAATCAGGTTTAATTCTGGCCTGCGTGGAAAGAAAATACAAGTAAATACTAATAGAGCTTTGTGACCGCTGTAATGTAGGAAATGCCCCAATTTGTTCATAGCAAATTCTGATTAACACTATACTGTAGTGATAAGTTCATGTTTATTGTCATCTGATTGTAAGAGTACAACCTAAACAGTGTTCTCTGGTTCTCAGTGCAAAACACACAATCACATAGCCAGACATAACACACATACAGACAAACAATACATATGGAGGACAAGTATTCATATATAAAAATAAATATGGTTTCTTAAATGAAACATATCAACTTTTGTCTGAGTGATGACATGGACCCATTCCAGTTCACCTATTGTAGAAACAAGTTTACAGCAGATGTCATCTCACTGGCTCTACAAAAAGCCCTGGAACACCTTGTCAGCAAAGATGCATACATCAGGATGCCCTTTATCGACTTCAGTTTGGCAATTAACACCATCATCCACTCAAAACTGATCAGCAAACTCCAAGACCTGGGAGTTAATACCCCAATGTGTAATTGGATCATGGATTTCCTCATCTCCACACCATAATCAATGAAGATTGGTAAGAACATCGCCACAATCTCCATCAGTACCAGAGCACCACAGGGCTGTATCTTAATCCCCGGCTCTACTTGCGTTACACCTATGACTGTGTAGCTCGGTAAGACAATAAAACCACCTACAAATTTGTGGATGATACTACGGTAGTGGGTTGTATAAAGGAAGGAGATAAGTCAGCATAAAAGACAAAGATTGAAAACTTGGCTGAATGGTGGACCTTGCACTCAATGTCACCAAAACTAAGGAACTGATTGTATACCTCTGGCTTTCCTTTCCTGAAGTCAACAATCTAGTAATCATTGGGGGAAATCAGAGGTGGAGAGGGTAAGCATAGTTAGGTTCTTGGAGTCACTATCTCAGAGGATCTTTCCTGGACCCAACACACCAATGGCATCATGAAGAAAACACGTCAACATCTCTCCTTCCTCAGGAGTTTGCAGAGGTTTGGTATGGCATTGGAAACCCTGGCAAATTTCTGAAGATGTGTGGTGGAAAGTGTGCTGACCAGCTGTATCATTGTTTGGCATGGGAATACGATAGCCCTGAGCATAAAGCCCTCCAAAAGGAGGTGGTCACTGCCCAGGACATCACAGGCAAAACCCTCCTCACTATTGAGTCCATCTACAGGGAATGCTGCCATCAGAGGGCAGCAGCAATCATCAAAAACCCATTCCACCCAGAACATGCTCTGTTTTAGCTGCTGCTATCAGAAAAGTACCACAAGACTCGTACCACCAGGTTTAGGAACAGCTGCTACCCTTCCACCATCAGACTCCTCAATGACAAACTCAAACTCATTTAAAGACTCTTACTTGTGCACTTTATTTCTTTTGTTCTCTTATTTACATTCGTTATCTGTTTACAGTTCTCATACTTGTTTACTTGTTTACACTATGTACAGTTTATTTTTTACACTATCAATTAGTGGCAATTCTATTGCTCTTGCAGGAAAACGGAATCACGGATTATATGTGATGTCATGTATGTACTCTGACAATAAATCTGAAATACGAGAGTCTCGGATGGTTAGTGTGAGCAGTTTGGCTTGGTCGTTCAGCATTCTCACTGCTCATGGAAAGAGGTTGTTTCTCAGCCTGGTGGCTGACTCGGAGTCATACTCCTCCATCTCTTTCCTGACAGGAACAGCTGAAAGATCCTCCATGCAGGATGGAAGGGTCCTCAATGATTTTGTGCGCCCAACAATGTTGATGGGGGGGGGGGGGTGCTCCAGTGATCCTCTCTGCCACTCTTTTAGTCCTGTGGATTGACCTTCGATCCATTTCTCTGCAGCAACCATACCACACTGTGATGCAGCTGGCCAGGACACTCTTGATAAGACTCCTATAGAAGGTTGTCATGATGGTGTCCGGTAGCCTTAACCACTTCAGTCTTTTCAGCAAGTGTAGTTGCTATTTTACCTTTCTGGCAAGTGAAAAGACATCGTGTATCCACGATGTCACTTCTTAAGTGTACCCCAAATAACTTGGTAATAACCAGATAATCAATTTTTAGTAATGTTGGTGTGTTGCAAGAATGGTCAGGACTCAGGGGAGAATGCATCATCTTGTTTTGAAAATGCCTTAATGCTTTTCACATCCGAAGAACAATGAACACATTCTCAATGCAGCTGCTGTAACAGTAAAATACTTCCTGAGAATGATGATCTTAAATTACTGGAATGAGGTTCAGGATTAATACAGCAGACCATTTGATCCACGTTAGTTTCTTGCGACTCAAACCAGTCAGCCCCATTCCCATTTGCAGCCCTGTAATTTTTCCCCCCCCTTTGAGGATCCAGTTCCTTTTTACAAACCACCACCCATTTAAGCAATGCAATCCAGATCATAACTACACGGTGCATAAAAATGTTTCTTTCATGTCACCAGTGTCCCTTCTGCTCATGGAGAATTTCCTTTTATTCACTTCATCTGAACATCAAGATTCATAACATTTCTACACATGATAAAACAGACCATTTTCCAATTGGTGGAAGGTCAAAATCATTAGGAGAACATTGGCAGAATAGAATGTAGATTAACCAGAATTATGCTGAGACTCCAAGAGTTAAATTACCTGGAAAGTCTGGCTCAAACTCAACCTTCCAACTCAGAGGCTAATGTGCTAACCAGGGAACCAATGCTAAGACATCGGTGATAAAATTAATGACTGATTCTTCGCCTGAGAGACAATGACAATCAGCTTACAGTGTGCAATTTGGTGTTGTGATCATCTGATTAGCAAACAGAACTCAAGAGCACATCAATAAAATTAATGCAACATTAGTAATGTGGCACATTTGATTTTTCAGAAGGATGAAAGATTTTTTTTGAAGCCACTTCATTAAATCACATTTCAATCTATATATTTTTAAGTGCGCCTGGGAACAGTTGCTGTTGACTTTACAGGAACTACAATAATTTTGTGATTATTTGATCAGTTGATGGAAGCCATACAAAGTGCTTGGAAATCTTGGCTGTATTCCCCACATCAAATTGTAGGCACTGTTAACTTTCAGAAGCACCAGATTAATGAAACACTAATAAACTTTTTTCTAACTTCATGATTTTCATGATCAAAAAAAGATCAAGGCATATTAACATATTATAATTTTTTTCATCAATTATATTCAACTCGGGAAAAATTAAGGAAATATTTTACTTCTTTGGATATATGTTTTAGATGCCATAAGGATGTGGGGTTTTTTTTTACATATTCTACTTGGTCAGGTGAAACCTTTTTGGAATAGACGCAAGGATTTTTTAAGAAGTTATTTTGAAAGTGACATTTTCATTAGATCCAGAGAAGGTTTACCAGAATGTTACCTGGGTTTAAGCATCTAGAGTAAAGGGCGAGATTGGACAGATTAGGTCTTTATTCTTTGGAGCGTAGAAGGTTGAGAGGGGATTTGATAGAAGTATTTAAGATTATGAAAGGGATAGACAGAGTGGATGTGGATAGACTATTTCCGTTAAGAGGAGGAAAGAATAAAACAAGAGGACATGAGTTAAGAATTAAGGGGCAGAGGTTTAGAGGTAACATGAGGGGGAACTTCTTTACTCAGAGAGTGGTAGCCGTGTGGAATGATCTTCCGGGAGAAATAGTGGCGGCGGAGTCAATTGTATTATTTAAGAAAAGGTTGGACAGGTATATGGATGAGAAGAAGATTGAGGGTTATGGGCATTGTGCAGGGAGGTGGGACTAGAAAGGGGTGTTTGGTTCGGTGCAGACTAGAAGGGCCTAATGGCCTGTTTCCGTGCTGTAATTGTTATGTTATGTTATGTATTTTTGTTGGGCAATATTAAGAGGATTAGTTTAGAATTAAAATTAAATAGATTTCAAATTGCTTTTTTGAGATTGGCATTAGCTGTGGCTAGAAAATGTTTGGCAAGAAAATATTTGGCAATTACTTGGAAAAATGAGACTGATTTGAATATTCAGAATTAGCATATGGAGTTGAGGTCTTGTATTCCATTGGAAAAGATTAAAAAAAAAGATAATAATCACGTAAATTATGTTATCATAAAACTCGGAGCCTCTATTTGGATTATATGGAGATGAATTATTAAATCACCTTGCTGCACAGTAGTGGTGTTACGCCAAGCCATGGTAAACAACTGACGAATTTTGTTGTTATGGGTGATCTCCTTTTTCCTTCTTTTGGGGTAGGCTAGAGGTGGGTGTTGTAGGGGATTAGTTTTAAAACATCATGTATGTATTTTGTGCATTGTTCTTTAAGTTTTGTTCATTAATTGTATGTTTCAAGAGATGGATCATGATTCAATAAATAAAATTCTCCCCCCCCCCACAAAAAAAAGACATTAACACTAGCCAATAAAGCACATACTTTCTTCATTAGAGATGCCCAGTGTCGCCAGAGGGTTGAATTAACAAGAACATCAATCTGGAAACTCAGGGCTGCTGGAAGTTATTTGCAAGTTACTGCCAAGAGGCCACACAGTTAGAATGCAATCATCCAAACACATTTCAGGTACCCTCTTACCTTGAATAGAATTAAAAGATTCATAACTTGCCATTCCAAACCATATTGGAACCATGGCTTCCTTGGTGGATAACCACAAAGTTAACTAACTGTACCATCTTTTCAATCCTCAATGCACCCTTCTTCCATTTTCTTGCATTGAAACCTTTTGTTTACAGTGGATATTTGTAACCAAGAAGGCAAAGAAAATGCATACTCATTCTGGACACCAAAAATTTGATTTTCTTCAAGATTCTAATCCTGTGTTGAAACTTACATCTCCACCAAAATCATTAAGCATTCCAATTCTCAAGCTTGACCAAGTAATTATGAAAAGGTGTAAATGCAACAGGTGCAATGGCTTTTTACACATCTACCCATCTCTGAAATGACAATGACTCTTCATTGACCAATCCCTAAATATGTTTTTTTTAAAAAAGCACACATTTAATTTAGAGTTGTTCACGTGCAAATCAATTCCCCAGTTTCGACATCCAAGGAACTCATTTTATAGCCTCTTCTCTTGTAAATCAATGAGATGAAAAATTAGACCACAATTTCTAGATTTCTGTTCCCAGATGTACATTGATGAGGGAGTTCAACAAAACTGCAGTTTACAAAATGAAAAGCAGGAACGAATTTAAAAGAGGAAGGGCCAAAACTAGCATAATTTGTTGGTTGAGCATGTTAATAATCACAAATCAGGAGCCTTTGCAATGTCGACAACCTACAATAAACCTTTATCTCAGATCTTCCTTCTTCCTCCTAGCTACCCAACTTCCTCAGCTAACAGCCACAATTCCACCCCCCCCCCCCCACCCCGCCTTACTCTTTACCACCTGGATGGCATTCTGTATTTCATGGGAACTTAAAGTTTAACAAGTCTGCTACATCCCACTGGAGATGATTCTATATTTCAGTAAGATTGTGACTAAAAATCTGCATCAACAACACTTTCTCACTCAGTCTATATTTTCTTGTGTCCAAATGTTACATGATGCTAGGCTTGAATGCAATAACTCAGCATTCACATCCTATTTGGGTAGATAATTCAAAAAATTCACAGGTTGTGGAGTAAAGAGATCTCTAAATCCTAAATGGCAATTACTTTTCCACTAAAGATAGCTAAATAAACATTTTTTTTTAAATTCTGGAAAATATAGCTGCATTTTTCTGACCTCTTCTCATGGAAGAGTCCCCTCATCCCAGAAGTTACCAATAAAATAATTACAACAATTTTTGTTTACAAAATCATTAAAAAGATATAATCATAATATATAGAATATGGTCAAAGAAGTAGGTGTCAATTCAAAGAGAAGTGTGAAGCATGAGAGGAGGTTATCTCTTAAGATGAGAGGTTAAATGGGTGAAGTCAGGCAGCCAACCAATGAACATTGGAGCAGACAGGCCAGTCTCAGAAGCTCAGTTATTCAGCTGGTGGAGGTTTCTGAAGTACATAAGGATCTTAATACAAGGATAAGAATTTTAAAATTTCTTACAAACTGACCAGCATTTTGATGTAAGTAAATCTGTAATGGGACTCACAGATAAGAAGAACCAGAGCATATTCAGCATTAGCCAAATACTTCTACGCATCCTTTATTCACAGTAATGCAAGCGATTCTGTTTCAACAAAACCTCAACTTCCAGCTTCTATTGTTCAGTGCTGATACTTTTTTTCTCCCCTTTTTTGTCTGCTCTACGTTACAAACATCCCCATTTTAATGCTTCATTAGCATTCCTCCTGTGAATCGTGTCTTGCAGTTAAGACTCAACCTTGATCGTCCTTTTGGGGAAAAACAAAGAGAAGACAAATCCACATTTGCACATCTATAAATACCAAATCAATAAGGCTCAGACACTTTCCACTTGAAGGATGCACTTGAAAGTCTTCTTTTATTTCTTCTCTTCAGAATAAGCCCTGCACGTCTGCATTTCTGTTACTTGAGAAGGGTTTAACTGCACTCAGTAAATCCTTTTATATGAACATCAAATTGAGATTATTGGATTCTATAAGCAAGTCTGTGTAGTGCAATATATATTTAACCCACAGATCATAAAATATAGGTCACTGGACTCTTTAAAATGTCAGAAGCCCCATGTAGAAAAAAGTGTGTTGCAACTCAAAGTCCTCAGTATGACAAATTAAGATAGTACATTATAGCCCAATAAAGACCAGGCTGGCAAAGAAAATCATTGATTTATTCCTGCATGGAGGGATCATGCAGTCCAGTAAAACATTGCATCAGCTTCTTATATAACCATATAACAATTAAAGCACAAAAACAGGCTAGTTTGGCCCTTCGTTCATGCTAAACACCTTCTCCCACCTAATCCCATTGACCCACACCCCTCCATAACTCTCTTATCCATATACCTATCCAACCTTTCCTTAAATATTAAAATTGAACCCGCATCTACCACTTCAGCCAGAAGCTCATTTCACACTCCCACCACCCTCTGAGTGAAGAAATTCACCCTCATGTTTCCCATAAACTTTCCCCCTTCAATCTCAATCCATGTTTGAATTTCCCCCACTCTCAATGGAAAAAGCCACTAACTCTATCTGTCATTAACTCTATCTGTCCCCCTCATAATTTTTAAAATCACTCCTCAGTCTTTAACGTTCCAGGAATAAAGTCCCAGCCTGCTCAACCTTTCCTTGCAACTCAAACCCCGAAACCCAGGCAACATTCTTGTAAATCGCCTCTGCGCTCTCTTTATTCAGTTTCTATCCTTCCTACAATTCAGCAAACCAAACTGTACACCATATTCCACATTTGGCCTCATTGTATCCAAGACTCACAAGGAGACGGACACACAGTTACAGAAAAAAACCAAACATGGTTTAGGGCAAGAACAGGAGACCTTCTGAAGATGAAATACTAAAAGTATTAAATAAAGTAGTAAGAACTGGAGGAGAACAGGTATCTTCATACACTAGAGGGAGGTTTATAGTGACAAGTGGACAAGTCCCCTACTGTTGGTTAGGTGAGCAGGACAATGCTCAACTTAATTATATCCCATTGCTTTATCTGCCATTGTTGTAACATTAACAAGCAACTTTTACAAGTTTTTCATCCACTTTTCAAAATAAGCAGCCTTCATGGCCTTAATTTGTTCAAACTTTACCACCAATGTTAACATGTGGAGCGTAATCACAATTACAAAGTAATAAAAAAAACTGCTAGGAGTGTATGGCAATACCCCCAAAAAATGGTTATGGTAAAAAATACAAATAGCCCAGGACACAGGAGGAGAACTATATTGTCCTTCTCCAAAATTATGCTGTAGGATCTTTTATGTTGGCACCTACAGACAGAACAGGCCTTGGTTTGAAGTAGGATTTGAAATAGGAGGATGCTGTCAGATTTTCTTAACTGGGACACAAAACCAAAATCTTACAACTCAATTGCTCAGAACAGAGACAAATCAACAATGAGTCAAAATGAATCTATACAAGGACTAAAGGTGACAATCGAACAGATAGCTTTTAAGCATTACATTAAAGGAGAAAGGTGTAGGTGTAATGAGAAGTTTTGGGAAATGGGCATCTTAAGCTGTCAATCCATTAAAATATTAAAGTTGAGGAGAGAAAAAAAAACAGTAGTTAATACCAATTTTGGAATGAGTGTTTTTAAAGAGTTTTAAAGTTGGATACGGACGTAATTTGAACCACACAAAATGTTACTGGGCTCACTCTGGCCCATGTACTGTTGTCAAGGCTGGCTGACTTTGCATTGGCAACGTCAGAAAATGTTGTACTTATTGATAAACAATATGATTAAACTGAAGTTTAATTAGGTTAGAGCGTTACTCTATTAGGGCTGTTCACCTGTCACTTCAAATTTGCAATGACTTACTGGACCCCTTACCCCCAGGAGAAATGTGCTTCATCATCTCTCAAGAGGGCTATTGGTGTTAAGAGGATGAAGAAAGCATCAACAGACTCTCTCACTGAAGATTCTTTTGCAGGCTTCTGAATTTGTCAGTCTGTGAGAGAAGAAATAGTCGACTTAAGGTGTGTTGCTTCTTTCTTTGTTTCAGCCTTGGGGATGTCACCCCAACTGCACTGGGCAGGACATGTCAAAATACCTGACAGAAGACTGCCCAAGGACATCTTGTATAGCCAACTGTCCAGTGGTACCCAAAACCGAGGCGGCCAGAGACTACAGTACTGCACAGGAGCCTCAAGAAATCTGACAGTGCCCCATCCACGTGGGAGGATCTGGCTCAAGATGGCTGACAGTGGAGGGACCCCATCAGAAAAGGTGTTGCACACTGCTGATGAAAGGCACGGAAAGGGCTGCGACAGAGTTTCTGCCCCTGCTGCCCCACCCCCACCCCCCCCCCCCAGGCTTCACCTGACAAGTATTTGGCAAACAGTGACTGTCAAGGATCAACCCATGCAGCTACTCCGGGATGCACATATCAAACCCCACAAGCTGACTTAAAGGAACCATCATCATCCTACAGGATGGATAGCCAGAAGAAGGCTTCTCAGGAGCAAGGAAATTATTTTTGATGTCAATAGCTGTTAGCCAAATTGAAGAATTTGAAATTAATTAGTTAGCAAGATTACTTAGGTAATAGCAATATTAATATGCAGTTGGCTAAGTACCAAAGCTGAGAAAAGTAGTGAATGTTTTTTCCCAAACTGGAGGAAAACAAAATGTAGCCAGGTGGAATCACTGTGTTTTTAGGATACAATAGTGACCTGGATTTGGTTATTTAGAGCATAATTTGAAAGATTTCTGGTGATAAAGTGTGGATAGAAATAGATTTTAGAAGAGCCTGGTCTACTAAAAATCAACTGATGGATGGCAGGCAAAATTTAACACAAAACAAAGTGAAATTATACAACTTGTAAGGAATATACCAAAGTGATACTGGGCTCACTATTAAGTTAATTAGATCCAAGTATTCTTCGTGCAAGTTTGCCAAATGTATAGCTCTTGCAGTCAGTGTACCATGTAAACATTTCATGATTGATTTGAATGATGAAAGTCAAGTTTAAACAATCCACAGCAGTACCAATGAGTAATGAATCCCCATCACATACAGCTACATTTTCTCTTTCTATATTGAATCAGCTCCTCAGTTTGATTCAAGCTCAGGTAATACATTATACTTTGCAGCACAAAACGATTCTACGTGTTCAAAGCGCTCATGTTTTCCATTGGTGATTATGTCATTGATGGAGAAGGTGAAAGAACATTCTTCTGGGCGGAAAAGATGAATGGACTCAATCTTCCAACTTGATCTGGCAAACTAAGAAATCATCTAAAGAAGTCCTGCTCAAAAATAGTTAATGTTTATGTGGGTTTTAAAAAGTTTGAATAACTTGTCCAGTAAACAAGCTATGAGATGTCTGAAATGTTATCAAGCTATCGCCCCTTCTTGATGTTTTCTATAAAGAGAGAATAAAAAGCAGGTCCTTTATCCACACTCACTAGATCAAAAAGTTATTACTTGTGTTCAAAGAAAGGTAACCTCACTAAATAAAAAAAACATATTCTAACTATTGGTATTCAGTCCAAAGTGATCAGCCAATTTCAACACATCAGTCGCTATTGTTACTTGCCTTGCAAGCACAAGAACACACTCAAATGATTGTTGCTTGACTGGTTAGCACATGGAGATCCTACTTAATTATCTGATCAATGGCTGCATCATTCACACCTGGACTGGGCTGATTCCCGAATCAACCCAGAGCCAAATATGCCAGTACAGGGCCACGTTGCATCAGATCAACAACTTCACTGACTATTCAATGTGGAAAAAGAGCTTTAATTCATTTTCAAACCAGTATCATCGTCAATTAACAACTGCTTACATACAGCCCTATTATAATTGATATACCGAATAAACTTACAAAATTATTGTCAGTCCTAATTTGTTTTAAAACCCAACAATAATCAACCACTCAAAACACCGGACTGCTAGTTTAATGGAGAGTTCAGGCAGTAGCACTCCTGATTTATCTGCTAAAAATTCAACTGACATAAAGACTACTAGATGAAGTTTCCTTGACAATACACAAATCTATACAACATCTGGCAAACACTGCCAATTCACCTGCAAATCTATACAACATCTGGCAAACGCTGCCAATTCATCCGCAACTCTATACGACATCTGGCAAACGCTGCCAATTTATCCGCAACTCTATACGACATCTGGCAAACGCTGCCAATTCACCCACAAATCTATACAACATCTGGCAAACACTGCCAATTCACCTGAAAATCTATACAACATCTGGCAAACGCTGCCAATTCACCCGCAAATCTATACAACATCTGGCAAACGCTGCCAATTCACCTGCAAATCTATACAACATCTGGCAAACGCTGCCAATTCACCTGAAAATCTATACAACATCTGGCAAACACTGCCAATTCACCTGCAAATCTATACAACATCTGGCAAACACTGCCAATTCACCTGAAAATCTATACAACATCTGGCAAATGCTGCCAATTCACCTGCAAATCTATACAACATCTGGCAAACGCTGCCAATTCATCCGCAAATCTATACAACATCTGGCAAACGCTGCCAATTCATCCGCAAATCTATACGACATCTGGCAAACACTGCTAATTCACCCGCAAATCTATACAACATCTGGCAAACGCTGCCAATTCACCCGCAAATCTGTACAACATCTGGCAAACGCTGCCAATTCATCCGCAACTCTATACGACATCTGGCAAACACTGCTAATTCACCCGCAAATCTATACGACATCTGGCAAACGCTGCCAATTCACCCGCAAATCTGTACAACATCTGGCAAATGCTGCCAATTCACCTGCAAATCTATACAACATCTGGCAAACGCTGCCAATTCACCCGCAAATCTGTACAACATCTGGGAAATGCTGCCAATTCACCCGCAAATCTATACAACATCTGGCAAACGCTGCCAATTCACCTGCAAATCTATACAACATCTGGCAAACGCTGCCAATTCACCTGCAAATCTATACAACATCTGGGAAATGCTGCCAATTCACCCGCAAATCTATACAACATCTGGCGAACGCTGCCAATTCACCCGCAAATCTGTACAACATCTGGGAAATGCTGCCAATTCACCCGCAAATCTATACAACATCTGGCGAACGCTGCCAATTCACCTGCATGGAAAACCATTTTTAAAATGTTATAACTGTGCAAAATGTAATGAATTGCATACCTTTGCCTGGGGAAACTCTTTGAGGTGCAAGTTGTGCAGCTTCTGGTCGAAGTCCTGTGCCTTGTGAATCAGAGAGAGTGTGTGTGTGTTTCTACCTCTGTGCCCCTGTGCTCACAAAAGAGGATTTTCAACCGAGTCTGCTGGACTGCGCGCATTGTCAGTTTATAGATCACCTCCACTTATTCCTGAGAGGTCACAGCTTATGATCTATAGATTTTTTACCCCTTTTGGGCTCGGGTTCAAACAGAAAACACACGCGCAATTGATTCGAAGCAGAAAAGGAGTAGCTTCTCATTGATGAATTTCTTGTCATTTGGTAAGAGGTGGGGGGGGGGGGGATGAGAAAGTCCAACTTCATCAATTGGCCAACAGATTATGTGAAAGAGTCACTGTCACCGGCAGTCGGGAGAGTGAGAGCTGCTGCTGTGATCAGCAGTGTCTGACTGTGTAGCTCCCGGATTCCGCTCAGCTATTCCAAACCCCCCCTCCCCAAAAAACATCAAATAAACGATCCTTTAGCCTTTCTTTTTGGTGAAAATGTTCCATTTCGTGGGTCCTTCCGACTGAAAATGCCTTTCTTCCGTGAATGAATGCAGCAAGCTATTATTCCGCTGACTCCGTCCATTTGCGAATGATTCAAGCATCCGATATTGAACGGTTTTCAGGACACGCCAGGCACTGCTCGAAAGCTTCCGTCTCCTATGGTGGAATCGAGGAGACAGCGAGGGGAAAACCCCGTCCTGTTCAGCCGGGACCCCTCTCGCCAATAATCAGAAAAGCCAGACAGAACGGGGGGGCTTATGACATTATCAAGAATCATTATTTCCCCCACCCACCCCCTCCCCTCCCCTCCCAAATACATCACGCCAAACTATTCACCTGAAACCGAATCAACAGAAGCCCGGGGTGGGGGCAGAATTGCCACACAGCAGAAGAACCTTTCAAGTGGGAGAAATCCTTCTCATGAAGGCGTGGGGGCCTTCCCCCCTCCCCCCCCCTCCCCTCCCCCTCCCCTCCCCTCCCCCTCCCCTCCCCTCCCCTCCCCTCCCCCCCCCTCCCCTCCCCCTCCCCTCCCCCTCCCCTCCCCCTCCCCCTCCCCCCCCCTCCCCTCCCCCTCCCCCTCCCCCTCCCCCTCCCCCCCCTCCCCCCCCTCCCCCCCCTCCCCCCCCCTCCCCCCCTCCCCCCCCCCTCCCCCCCCCCTCCCCCCCCCTCCCCCCCCCTCCCCTCCCCCTCCCCTCCCCTCCCCCCTCCCCCTCCCCCCTCCCCCCCCACCTCCTTTTGTTTGATGGGGTTCATTACCCGGCTAATGGGAAGCAAGTCCCGAGCCATTTAACAATTACATCCCATTCAGTGGAAGAGGCGACAAATAAGGCCACGGTTCTTTCCCTTTCACAGTGGGCTCAACGGCACTTTCCTACATATCTGACCCGATAGATTTACAGGTCATGACGCCCTTTTTTAAAGAGTCCTTCACGCAGGGAATCTGCACCAATTCATGCACAGGAATAGCTCACAGATAGAAATCTAATAACAACCAGATCATCTGTTACAAGGTAATCACTGGCTGGGATAGAACTCCCTGCTGTTTTTTAAACCGAACTGTACCTGGACATGCAGACAGGACCTTGGGATTAAAGGGACCGGATCCGGTTTGCGAACGCGAGCGGCTCCGGGAAGAAGCAGCGGCGTTTGGTGATTGAAATAACAGTAAATGCCAGACGTCCGCGACTCGCTGTCAAATAGAGGGTGTGTGTGTGGGGGGGGGGGGTGGTGTGTGTGTGGGGAGGGGGGTGTGTGTGTGTGGGGGGGGGGTGTGTGTGTGGGGGGGGGTGTGTGTGGGGGGGGTGTGTGTGTGGGGGGGGGTGTGTGGGGGGGGTGTGTGTGTGTGGGGGGGGGTGTGTGTGTGGGGGGGTGTGTGGGGGGGGGTGTGTGTGGGGGGGGGGGTGTGTGTGTGTGGGGGGGGGACCAAGGACTTACCAACAAATTTGACTGCTGAACCCTTGATCAGATTCCAGAATTAGGTGGAAAAATCGCCCCTCAACCCTTGATTTTTGGTGCGAAGCCCTTGAATTTTTAAAACAAAGGGGAAGGCAAGTTACTTCAAAAAAATGTGATGTTAGGAATAACTTGACAGCGTTTTAGCTAAACTTTTAGATTTAAAGCATTCCTTTGTTTGAAGAATTTTAATTATTAACTTCATGTTTAATGGTTCTTAAATATCTCGTAAAGTCAGCTGAGAAAGTTGGGTTGTACCTTTCTTTGCTCAAAGTCGTTCAGGGAAATCGGATCCTACCAGCGTCCGGCCGTTGGATTTTGGAATTGGTTTGGGTCAATGAGACTGACCTTCTGTTTCTTGTAAATACAGGGAGGGGGGAGATACCCGAGATTATGATGCTGGGTAGGAGCTTCCAGCCGGTCATATCTGGGCCAGGGTCTCATGCAAAACAGTATAGTACTCCAGTGTTGCATTTATGATATTGATACAGTGAATTTGAACCCACAATCTTTCGATTCATAGGCTGAAATATCAACAATTGAAACAAGGGTACCCCTTACAGATATGAATTGCCACACTTAGATCAAGCTGAAACCTAACTGCCATGGCAGAATCTGCAAAGGAAGTTTCACCAGGCGAAAACAAAATCCATTCCTTCCAATATTCTAATATAATCACTCTTAATCATCGATATTCCAAGAGCATAAATGTAGTGCAAATGTCCAATTCTTATAATCTTAACTTTTGGATTCTTTTTAAATATTTTGATAAATGACATTTGTTTAAAAAGACATTTAGATAGGTAAGTGGATAGGATTGGATAGAAAAAGGTTTGGAGGTAATGGGCTTAATATAGGCATTTGGGGCTAGCTTGGGTAGATGGTCTATCTGTAGAGCTGTCCTGAAGGGCCTGCTTCTTGGCTATAAAATTCTATGACTCTATGTCTCTAACTAAATCTACAAGGCATGCTTTCCAAAGCAATAAATCTTCTGGAAGTAAACAAGAAAATGTGGAGATGCTGAGATCTAGTGCATAAAAATGTTAGAGAAACTTAGCAGGTCATGCAGTATCCATAAGAAGGAAAAGGTAGTCAGTGTTTGGGGCCCCGAGTCCTTAATTCCTATGGATGCTGCACGACTTGTTGAGTTTCTCCAGCATTTTGTGTACTGCAACATATCCTTCCTGAGTTCCAGAGCCATCAATTGTACATATGCTACTTCTAGAGCTTTGATGTATTAACAACAAAACCTCATACACTTAATAGCACTAGCCTGCTGGTTATAAAGGTTATTTTTAAATGTAGTAATTTTGATTATTTTGTAGCTGGATTATGATATAATGATATAGTGAACATGCTGGAAATCTGAGATAAAATGGAAAATGCTAGCAATACCTCAGCATCTATTACGGAGTAAAGCAGAGTTAATATTTCAGGTCTTTCATGTTTATTAACTTTTTCTCCATAGGCACTGCCTCACTGCTGAGTATTCCCAGGATGTATTGTTTTGTTCCTGAAGATTTTCTATAGTTAGTTAAGTATCATCTGGCATACAGTGGATAGTTTTGAATTAATTTAAAATGATCCCATGAAAGAAAATATATTTGTATCTTGAATCTTTCTTCTTTCTTACCAGCAATACAATGCATAGTCTGATCTCTTGTCAGTACTCCATTCCTATTGTATTTTACAGACCTTTTTATAAAACTTTCCAAGAGATCATAACATTACCACACACGGTTTAATGAATGTTTTCACCATGATGCTGCCGCAAAACACCGAATTCGTGACTTTTTCAAGACAATAGATTTTGATTCTGACAGTTACACTTTGCTCGGGGCTGACAGTACTTGAAACTGTTAATCAAACCTTGCTGTTTGATCAGTCAGTGAACGAACAACATTGCACAGACTGGAGCGAGGCATCTTAGAACTGAAATGACAAAGGCTACATTGTATTAAGGAAGTGAGCATGATAAAATGAAAATGATTTTAATGTTTAATATTTTAAATTTTAATATTTAATTTTAATGTACCAAACCAATTGACAGAAATTATAAATTGCAATTGCTCCTCAA
This sequence comes from Narcine bancroftii, assembly GCF_036971445.1. Lineage (NCBI taxonomy): Eukaryota > Metazoa > Chordata > Chondrichthyes > Torpediniformes > Narcinidae > Narcine > Narcine bancroftii. The sequence goes on along the minus strand of NC_091476.1, from coordinate 105,930,540 downwards.
TTTAAATTTAATTTTGCAGGTGAAATTTGTGTGTGTTTGTGTGCATGCGAAAATAAAATTAAGAATCATTCCAGAGTCAGGAACAACTAACCAAGGATTGAAATATTCGACATTACTTTTTAAGAGCATTTGAAATCTTCCTATTCAGAGAATGCCAGACTGAAGGTAATCTGAATGTCTGAAGCACTCAGACATCATGGCCATTGAGGGTGCGATTCCCTGGAACTGATTCAAAATGAATTAAAGTTTTCTTGCCTGTCTCCTGAACAATTACAAGTCCCTTTAATAAGCAATGCTAAATATTTATTAGCATTAACTAGAAAGGGGAAGGTAGGGAAAATCACTGGGATTATATAAAATTTCATGGAAATATTCAGAAATATCCTGGGTGCACTTGTAGAAAATTATTTCTGATAGATAAGGCTGGGACAGCACCAAATCTACTCAGATGTAAGTGCTAGCAAAATACCACTTAGTGAAGTTAAGCATTGTTAATCTTCCTATATTTCAATCTTACAACTGTACAGAACAACAGAAAAGGCCATCATATATTATCAAGGATGTCTGAGTATGTGCTGGTACCAATCACTCATTCTTTGACATATGCATTCTATATATCTGCCTTGCTTTTTCTAATTTCTTGCATGGACGAGAATTACATTTTGGAAAGTGATACAAAGGCTTTGGCTTTAACTCTTTAATCACTGAGTTTATTTGCCTCAGTCTTCACTGAAATCCTTTTCACCCAATGTGATCCCATTACTCTTATAGGCCAGCAAAAACTCAATGGGCTGAGGTGCCCAGTGACTTCAATTGATAAATCCACAAAATGAATGTATAATTTAGAATGGAATCTCGTGGCAATGAGAATGTCCTGCATTTTGGTACGTGCATATGTCAAATTTGGCCCTCCCTGCCTTCTCAGTTGGAAATAAAATATACTTTGTCACTTTTGAAGAACACCAGAAAAATTCTGAATTTCTCAGCTTTTGTCAACCAATATTACCAAAAAAATAATATTTTATTATTATCACAGTGACGTCTGTGGGATTTTGCTTTACGTGAATTGACTGTTGCATTTCTGAGGTAATCATATCTACACATCAAATGTATGTCAATGGCTGTAAAATAGTTTGGTGCCTTTCAGAGGTTAAGAAAATAAAACAGCAATCATATTTAATTATGTAAAAAAATATTGTCTTTAATTTACTGCAAAGAGCTGAATACCACAGGGAAATCTACCAGGACTCTGTGACACTTCCTGTTGACCTTAAAGACAAGATACCAATCTCACATTATACAGCTGTGAACTATTGTGTTCCAAAATTGGTATTGTAAGTTTCAGAACAAATATGGGGCCTTGGTATCCCAGAGAAAATTTGATTGTTCAGTTTCAAAGTTGTTCTTCAATCTCATTTGCAAATAGCTACTTTCTGAGTAGTTGGCCATCCTTGAGTTAAGTGGCTTTGCTAATATTCAATTTCACTAAAGTCACAAATTGACTTTAGTGTTTCTTTTTTTTCTTTGGCTTGGCTTCGCGGACGAAGATTTATGGAGGGGGTAAAAAGTCCACGTCAGCTGCAGGCTCGTTTGTGGCTGACAAGTCCGATGCGGGACAGGCAGACACGATTGCAGCGGTTGCAGGGGAAAATTGGTGGGTTGGGGTTGGGTGTTGGGTTTTTCCTCCTTTGCCTTTTGTCAGTGAGGTAGGCTCTGCGGTCTTCTTCAAAGGAGGTTGCTGCCCGCCAAACTGTGAGGCGCCAAGATGCACGGTTTGAGGCGATATCAGCCCACTGGCGGTGGTCAATGTGGCAGGCACCAAGAGATTTCTTTAGGCAGTCCTTGTACCTTTTCTTTGGTGCACTTCTGTCACGGTGGCCAGTGGAGAGCTCGCCATATAACACGATCTTGGGAAGGCGATGGTCCTCCATTCTGGAGACGTGACCCATCCAGCGCAGCTGGATCTTCAGCAGCGTGGACTCGATGCTGTCGACCTCTGCCATCTCGAGTACTTCGACGTTAGGGATGTAAGCACCACCTACGGCTCCTAGAACGCTTCCACCAGCGTTGTCTCCGCTCCATCCTTTAGTGTAGATTTAGCATAAACATCTGCACAAAATAAGAGAAATAAGAGATGTAGGACACAAGATTTCTCAAAATGGCTCCACCATTCAATTATATCATTGCTGATCTAATCTTGGTGTCAGCTCTTCCTTTCTGATCAATCCTCAAAATATTTTATTCCTTTTTAGTCCAGAAATATGTCTATCAAATTCTTTTATCACGTTAATTGGGTCACCCCTTAATCTATGATAGTAATGAGAATATGAACCTAATCTATGCAACCAAGATAATTAATTAACCATTTTACTTGAACTCAACTGTCCAGAGATTCATTGACAAAGTGTTGAACTTTGTTCACTTACAGGCAGATCCAGCAGTAATGGAAAACTCCTGTCCCTGTTGAACATTTTTGAATCAGTTTAATTATTGTAACAATCCAGCAGTTTTTATTGTCATATTATTGAAAATCATTTTCAAGACAATCTTGTGCCTACATTTACTCCTTCAAACTTTATCCAATTTAGTTTTTAAAATCAATATTGAATTTACTATTTTCACTTCTTCACCCAGTGAATTCAAGATCTTAAAGACTTGCCTGAAGTACCTTTGTTAATAGACTTACATTTGTGTATTCTTGTTACCAACTCTAGTGCTGTTGGAAGAAATATATAATCTTATTTATTCTGTCAAGACAATATTGCTTGCTTTTAATACAATCTCCTTTTACTTTTCCTGCTCTAAAGAGAATAGTCACACAAATTTTCTGGACTCTCCATGTAACTAAAGCCTTTTATTCTTGGCATCAGATCAGAAAATCCCTTCTCTGGACCTAGAATTTCTTCTTAATGTGAAAAAGCACCAAGTTGCTTGAGAGCACACTATCCAAATCCCCTTGTTTCATCATCAGCTCTGATACCAAGTACTTTGCATTTGTTTTCACCAGGTCTTATAGCCTTGGTAAACAATGAGTTCAAGAGTATATTCTTTTAAACAACAAATATAGAGAAAAATGATAGGGTACGAAATAAGGTGAATTAGAATTAATTGAGTTTCATAAAGAGATATAAAGAAAATAAAATATAGATTGATATAAAAAAGAGGGAAGCAAGGACAGAAAGGTAAAGTGAGCAAACTTTGAAAAAAAATGATCTTCAAGCACAATTTACTGTTGTTAGAAATGCGAACCAAGTATTTGTTATTCTACTTTTAAGCAGAAGATTTTCAATAGCATTGTATTAACAATTATTAGATTGTTATGCTGTTCATTACAAGCCCAGAATAATTGATTTGATCTTAATGAGCAATTCAGCAAGATTTTTAAAAAATTGAGGGAGCATGAACAATGCAATTCATATTGAGAGATGGTGGGGTAAATTAAAATCAACCAACATGTTCTGGAGAGTTGCAATTGGTGATGTATCTTCTTGCTGCTGGAAATTAATGGTTAATAACTGCTTATCTCAATTCAAATGAAGAAAGATGTGGGTTTTAATAGAATCAATCATGGAGGTGAGGTATTTAATTGTTCCCCGATATGCACACGTAATAGCAACCTGGTTTATGTGTCATATATCCCTGGTCTGAAATCCATTCAATCAATCCATTAATTTCTCTGGACAGTGGAATCACACTGGACTTTGGATTCCACTCTGGACACTTTCAAATTCCATTCATTTCTTTCTTCTAATTGTTTTTATGATACGTGAGTATCCCTGAGAACACCCCTAAACATACAAAAGTAGGGCAGTGAGTCATCTTGAACTACTGCATTCCATCTTTTGCTGTTTGAAGGGCGTTAAAATGTTTGACCAACAACATTAAAGGATTGTGATAAATATCCAATTCAGATGTGTGTCTTCAAGGTTACTTTGGAAGTAGCATTTTTCCCATGCTTGTGGTACTTTTACATTCCTGAGACCACAGGATCTGAAGATGCCACCAAAGAGGCATTGATAAATTCCTGCTGTGGATTTTGTAGATGGTATCCAACTGCAGGAATGGTAGAGAGTAAATATTTATGATTGGTATCAATCAAATGGGGATTTTATTTTTGTTGTGCATGAATTGGAGCTACTTGTGTTGTTGAAGCTGCACTCAGTGCAGCAAGTGGAGTATCTCATCACAATCCCGTAGTACGCCATGTAGAAAATAGGAACAGTTTTGGAAATCAAGAAGTCATAGTATTTGTGTGCTTTGTTTCTGTTTAAAGGGGATTCCTTTGTTTAAAGTAGGAGAATTTAATGAGATTAATAGCATTAAATATTAGAGAGAACGGTTAGACTCCAATCAATGTGTGGTACCTTACACGTACGAAGATGCATATCAACCAAAATCTTAATGATCTGAGCTACTTGAAATAGAATTGATTCCCATGCAACAAACACTTCAGACTATGCAATGGATAATCATGGATGAAACAGCTGAAGATAACAATGCCAAAGATGGTTATGTTGAGAACTTCTAAATTGATGTTCTGGCGCTGACGTGGTCAAAGCCACAACTATTGTTTCTTTGTAGAAAATATAACAACTGAAGGGTTTCACAAAATTCCCACAGCCTTTAGTTTTACCAGAGCAGGTTAATGATAATATAGGAATAATGAGTTTATTATCATACATGCAAGTACAATACATAGGCACCAAAATGTTTCGTAGCTGCAGCTAATTACTTTTGTTCAAATAAAACTGTGATAGTATACCCTAAACTGCCCCTGTACAGAAAGAGATAATAAGTAAGATGGGTATAAAAATAAACATTCACAGTTATAGTAAGCGCAAGAAAAAAAGGTGGTGTTTCAATTGTGCAGACAGACCTGCTTTGCAGTCCAGGAGTAGTTTATGGTTAGGGATGTAAGGGGAGGTTCAAGAAACTGAAAGCTATTGGGGGAAAAAAATCTGTGCTTGATTCTAGAGATGTTGAACTTCAGGCACTTGACCCTTCTACCCAAATGTAGCCATTGTTCAGATGTCTTCTCTAAATGTTATCTCCATTGTCCATATTTAGACAAAGGCTATAATGAGGCCTAGACTTGTGACAAGGCCACCCTCATTGGAGCATTAGTGAGCTGATTAATGGGGGATCAAGTGCTGATTCATTGTATTGTTGACAACATCTTGCTGATGACTTTTGATCAAACTGCTAGGGCTGTCATTTTAATTGGATTAGATTTGATCTACTTATATAGAACTATAGAACAATGCAGCACAAAAAGAGGCCCTTCTAGTCTATGCCAAACTTTTTTTTCCTGCCTAGTTCCACTGACTTGCACCCAGTTCATAGCCCTCCACACCTCTCCCATTCCATGTATTGAGCAATATTCCACGGTGGCAGGTGGCTGACAGTTTGGAACTGCAGTGAGATCGTTTTGCTGAAGGGACACTGGTTCTCCAACACACGCCTTCAACCCACCAGCCAGGATGCTGGTTGGAGTGCGAAGATCTGGCTATGACTAGTATACCAATCTTTTCTTAACATCAAGTGGGGATATTAAGAGGGGATTTGAGTGGCTGAAGACTGTCTTCTATGATGGTAGGAATGTCAGGAATGGCCTGAGATGGATTACCTGCTGAATTTAAATTCCCAGCTAGTGAGATGGGATTTCAACTTGTGTTTCTTGCTCATACTCCATGCATATGACTTACTAGTTCTGTAACATAATCATTATGGTTCAATTGATTGAATATTATTAATACATTTGATAATATTGCAAATAACAGCTGTTTTTAGGTGTGTTCATGAAGCAAGATAAAGATCAGAGGACTAAATCTTACAAGGACAAAACTATACAGATTGACAATTCCCCAGACAAGGTCCCTGCCCATTGAACTGGCTATACATTGCCAAGTCCATTTTCAATTCGGCTATTAACTTTATGTCACTTTATCTTTCCTAGGAGGTGAGTCCTTGCCCAATAATCAAAAGGTCAATATTAAAATATAAACCCTTAAACATATCAGGAAATGTTAAACAGGCCATGGTTCTTGTAAAAGTTGAAGGTTTAAAGGGTGGCCTAATGGACAATGACAGGGCTTGATAGAGCAAACAAATAGAACTTTATAGCTTTGTGAAGGGAGACAAAAATCGGTAGCGAAAATTATAAAGTAGCTGCAATGGAATTCAGAAGAAACCTGATTCAATGTTTATAATTTGGTTGCTACATTTAAAATGATTATGGAAGAGTGCATAAGAGAGGAAGGAATAAAAGGTTATGATAATAACATTTGATGACAAGAAATGGCAAAGGCTTGCATGGAATATAAACATGAATATGAGTGAGCCAAGTGATTGCCAGTATCTATACTATATATTCTACGTAATCCTATACTGCATATTGTAATCTACTAACTCGTGTTTTCCCAAATGAACAGCCTCCCTTAAAAACAACCTGCAATATGAATATATAAAATGTATATACATAACTGTGTATGATCACTTGAGCCTCTTAATACCTTTGTGCTTCCAACAGACTTCATGGCTGTTACTGGATCTGGCTTCCTGTGGGACAGGAGCTTTCATTACACCAGAGTGGACCTGCATGTCTCTTCTGACAATACTGATTAAACTCCCTTCTTCCTATGACTATCCTCAATCTGACCGTTTGACATTGCCCCAGACACTAGCTGTCTGGGTATGGAAGAGCACTGCTCATTGTCTTGTTTCAATTCAAAAGTTGCATTCAAACAATCTGACAGACACAAACAGCATCCTTTTAATGCTGTTTGATTAGGCCCATTGATTTTTTCTGCTCAGGAAATCGAAGTTGCTGAGATGGGCGGCTGAAAAATGATCCCTTCCGTAAGATTTATGTATTTAATAATTTATAGCCCCTATCGAATGCTGGTTTGATTACATCATGTGCTGCTTGAAATAATTCTGGGATCACAAAGTACATGCATAATCCTTTGAGAGAGGGCAGAATTGTTTAAAATGTTCCTTTAATCCATGCAGTTTTAAAATGTTAGAATGATTTTAACTAATCACTATAGACCTAGTTAGGCAAATCTGTTTTAACATCAAGGGATGGCCTGTCTTTCCACATGAGTAGGAACATCTTGTTTTTACAATTTCCCAGGGGCACAGACGAAGAATAATTAACACCCTTAACAAGTTAACATATAAGGGTAGATCCTGTGGAGAATAGAGGGCCCAGGTTCAATACATGGTCATTGCTGAGTTGATGCATCACTAGATAAGTACAGTTGATGAAAGCCATTTGTTGTGCACTGTCTCCTTCCTCGAGCATCCTACAAGTCTCCAATTTAAGCATTTGTTTCTTGAGGGATAAATGTTGGTTGTGTCACCAAGGGACTCTCCACCATTCCCCTTAAAAATGGTGTGCATGAAATAGGATAAATATCTTATCAGAAAGCCCAAACTCCTTTGGTATTGAACAGGATATATCCAATTTCTTTTACTGAATTACATATCTGGGACTTAAAAACTATTCAGACTCACTAAATTATGGCTAAAACTGCAATAATTGAATGATTTACACTGGACTACACTACATTGGTTAATTACTTGTTTTAAAATTTTTTTTATTTTTCTCACTATGAACCATAATGACCAAAATACTCACAAACATTTCCCTCTTGAATATACAGTGTCATTTTCTCCCCTTTTCCCCTTCCCTCCCTCCTTCACCCCCCCTCCCCACCCACTCAACGTTCAACTTATATGATACATTAAACCCATTAAACAATGTCATCACACAATGAAAATAAACAAGAAAATTGTATCATCTACTTTTACACACTGGGTCAGTTCATTTCGTCTTCTTCTCATTCTGTCATTTTAGGTGGAGGAGGTCTGCGGTAGGACCTCTCTGTTGTGTTCCATGTACGGTTCCCAAATTTGTTCGAATACTGTGATGTTATTTCTTAAATTATATGTTATTTTTTCCAATGAAATACATTTATTCATTTCTATGTACCATTGCTGTATTCTCAGGCTCTCTTCTGATTTCCAGGTTGACATAATACATTTTTTTGCTACAGCTAAGGCTATCATAATAAATCTTTTTTGTGAAAGGGATCAAAAGAATAGAAAATTGTTTTTCGGGAAATAAATCATTATTTTTTGAACAAATGAAGTACGAATATGGTATAACTCACGGTACAATGTTTGCATACCACCAACTGAAAACCTACTTGAAGGACAAATTGGGAAGCAGGCTGAGGTTACCAGAAGGAAGCAATTTTGAATATGTGATTACAGACACAATGATAATTAAAAAATTTATAACAAACATGTACATCAAACTGCAAGAGAAAGAGAACGAGGAAACAAGCTGTAAACCCAAAGAAAAATGGGAACAAGATCTAAACATAAAGATAAAGAATGAAACATGGGAAAAGCTATGCTCCGGAACTCTTCTTTGGCTTGGCTTCGCGGACGAAGATTTATGGAGGGGGTAAAAAGTCCACGTCAGCTGCAGGCTCGTTTGTGGCTGACCAGTCCGATGCGGGACAGGCAGACACGATTGCAGCGGTTGCAAGGGAAAATTGGTTGGTTGGGGTTGGGTGTTGGGTTTTTCCTCCTTTGCCTTTTGTCAGTGAGGTGGGCTCTGCGGTCTTCTTCAAAGGAGGCTGCTGCCCGCCAAACTGTGAGGCGCCAAGATGCACGGTTTGAGGCGTTATCAGCCCACTGGCGGTGGTCAATGTGGCAGGCACCAAGAGATTTCTTTAGGCAGTCCTTGTACCTTTTCTTTGGTGCACCTCTGTCACGGTGGCCAGTGGAGAGCTCGCCATATAATACGATCTTGGGAAGGCGATGGTCCTCCATTCTGGAGACGTGACCCATCCAGCGCAGCTGGATCTTCAGCAGCGTGGACTCGATGCTGTCGACCTCTGCCATCTCGAGTACCTCGACGTTAGGGGTGTGAGCGCTCCAATGGATGTTGAGGATGGAGCGGAGACTATGAACTATGAGAAATACAATAAACACGAGGTTACGCATGATACAATATAATTGGTTACACAGGCTCAAAAATTAAATAAATGGGATCCAACAGTATCAGATAGATGTTTTCGCTGTAAGAAGGAAACAGGAAACAACAGTACATGCAATTTGGGCATGTGAGAAAGTGGAAAAGTTTTGGGAAGATCTAAATCAAGTATTAAATAAAATCACAAAAAGCAACATACCAAAAAATCCAGAGATCTTTCTTCTAAGTAATATAAGAAGTAAAGATCTTGGTTAATTACTTCTTGAGGTGCCATGATAGCATTGAAAGTTTGCTTTCAACTTTTGCAGAAGTTCAGTATATCACTATTCAGTATTGACTGACTATTTCTACCCATAGATGCTGCCTGACCTACTGAGTTCCTCCAGCAATTTATTGTTTGCTCAAGATTCCAGCATCTGCAGTGTTTGTGTTTTAGTATATCACTGTTCATTGATTAGAAAACTGTGCACTACGTGGCAAAGCACTGCAAAGATTGGATTCATTCCCTTTTCATCTACTAAATTAGATGATATGTCTGGAGTATTGTTAGAAACACTTCAATTGCTTCAGTGACATGACTCTATGTCAGTGTTTAATGCTTGAAACACTTGTTTGAAAGGACAAATCCTACAACTGCAATAGATTTCTGAATCTTTTAGATTTCATCTCGCCATCCCTAATGTTATTGTTGAGTGCTGTTAAATGAACCCAGTAACAAAATCAACACTATGATACTGGGGCTAAGTCTGTTAGATCTTGGGGACAAATTGAATTGTCTGAATTTGTATTCAGCCTAAGCAAGAGCAGTTTGTGAAGGGTAGATGAGGACTAGACTTAGCAGCAATGTTCATATATTTAAAACAATAGAAAATATATTTTGAGCATTGTTTAAACCATATTTTAATTGAGGCATTTAAATTTTTTAAATTATTTGATATCTTTACCTGGTTGAATGTCCACCTCCTTCCTTTGACATCGTTCTTTGCCATGCTACTTCCATATCCTTTCAGGAAATAGGGAAGCAGTATGGTCGAGATTTGAGGATCACTGAAATTCCTTTCTCTTGCCATGCCTGAAATCCTTTTTTCACCATTGATGCTTGTCCCTCTGGAATGCCTAAAATTCTGAGATCCCAAACCTTTCAGTCCCTTTCTCCCTCTTTGTAAACTCACCTTGGTGTTGTCTTCTCTTTTCCTTTAGTCAGCTGTCTTCTATGCAAGAAGATAATCTGGATTTGACCAAAGTAAAACATAAAATACTGGACAATTGCTCACATACAGTGGGGTGGCGCAGTTAGCGTAATGCTGTTATAGCGCCAGTGACCGGGACTGGGGTTCGAATCTGGCTCTGTCTGTAAGGAGTTAGTATCTTTTTGCCTTGACTGCGTGGGCTTTCTTTGGGTGTTCCAGTTTCCTCCCACTGTTTAAAATGTACTGGGAGTTGTAGGTCAATTGAGAATGATTGGGCAGCACGTGTTCATGGGTTTAAAGGGCCTGTTACTGTGCTATATGTCTAAATTTAAAATTTAAATTTAAATACAAAGATGGAAATAAGGAACAAGAGAAGGTCACTCGGCCCCTTGAGCCTGGTCCTCCATTAAAAATGATCATGACTGACCTCACTTCAATCTCAATGTAACATTTCTATTTACCTACTTTCATCCTTTGGTTATCCAGAAGCTATCTCCATCTGCCTCAAATGTATTCAAAGACTTTGCTTCCACCCCTCTCTGGTGAAGAGATTTGTAAAGACACCTTTTCCTTCTGAGATAGAACATTTCACCTAATCTCAGTTTTAAATGGTTGTCACTTTATTTTTAAACAGTGACCCCCCACCCCCCCACACCCCTCCAACCACTACCATCCCAACCAGCTCTGGAATCTCCCACAAGAGAAAACATCCTCTCAACATTGACTGTCAAGAATTCTAAGGAACTTGGTAAATCTTTTATTGATATCCAATCCAACTACGCCCTTTTTAAAAAAAAAAAATCGAGATGCCAGTATGGTGTCCAGATATGGTTTCATCAGTACCCTTTATAAATGAAGCACATTCTGGGTACTTTTGTGTTCAATTTCTCTCAAGATGAGTAATTACATTTTCCTATCTATCCCAATTAGTTGTGGCGGGATACCAGCCTTTTGTGAATCATGCACCTTGATTATCAGATCCCTCTATATTTTTAGAGCTTTCCAAGCGCTCATCATTTTCATAATATATCCACATACATGTTGGGACATCAAAATATCCTTATGAAAACAGTATTTATTTAATCGAGAAGGCCTCAATACTTTACCATCTCTTTGAAGAAAGAAAGGGAGCTCTACATTTATTAATTTCTGTATTTCTTTTTAAGCATAGAGCTAGATCAGAACAAACTTTAAAAAGAAAACTATCTATCAGATTTTAGAATTTTTGCCACTGACCTTTCCCTGCCCTAACCTTCAATCTTCAAACCCACTGCTTTATAAATTGGCACTTCACAAATCATTAATTCTGAAAATTCAGTCTCTGCTATGATGTAGGAGGATGCAATAGGTGTTTTTTGGCACTGTAAATTTTCACTTAACACCATTGAGATAACAAGCTATTTCAGTTACTGTTAGTTGCATTGATCAAGGGAGGGAAACTTACAAAGTTTCCAGGTGGATGTATAATCTTTAATGGCTGCTTAAGTCATTAGAGGATGCAAGTGAATTAATAATTCAACCAAAAGTCTAACTAAATAATAACCCTCTGTTATCATCCTCTGATTCCCATTATCAAGCTAATTCTGTATCCAATTGAGCAGCTCATCCTGGATCGCTTGTAATCTGTCCTTCCAGACTAGTCTGTCATCCTAAAGTCCTTGCCTTCATCAATCGTCTTTGCTTTCTCTTCAAAAAAAAACTCAAATTTGTGAGATAGAACCTTTCATTAACAAAGCCTGTTGAAACTTATCCCTGTTCAAACTTTCCTTTCCAAAAGCTGAAGAATTAGAATTGTCCCTCAGAATCTCATCCAGTAAGTTTCTCACAATTTGTGTAAGGCTGATTGGTCTGTAATTTACTGGCTTGTCTTTGCAACATTAGACACTATCCAGTTTTCCAGTACCTCAACCATGGTTAAATATAATGCAAGTATCTCTGCCAGTCCCCCTACCATCTCTTACCAAACTTCCACAATGCTCTAGGACATGTTTGACAAAGCCCCAGGGATCTATCTACTTTTATGCATTTAAGACCTCCAGTACCTCTCCTTTTGTAATTTGGGTGTGTATCAAGACCTCACATTCACTATTCACAATCTTAAAGTCATGAAACCAATGGAAAATTGGCTAAAGAACTGGTTGATAAGGATGATTGGACTGTGCATATCAGTTTCAGGCAACTTGTCGATGGTACTTCCAGTAAAGTGGTATATGACTTGTGTCAAATTCTTCCCCACTGATATTGACAGCTATCTTAATATTGAAAACAACTTATAAATCAGACAGGAATGTCTGAGTACTTGAAGCAATTTAAAAAATTCCATATGCTAAGTGAACATGAATTTCAAAAATAAGATGTTTATTCACATGCTATGTTTCTAATCCCACCCCAGTGATTATTTTCAATGTTCAGACACCACACGTTGATATTTTTATTTGTTTATTTTCAATCCTGGATCACCTGCACAACGTAAAATGCAGGTGATCTAAAATGCTGCTGCTCATGTCTTAACTCACTCTTGTAAATGGCGACCTCTCCTTGCTTGCTGGCCCATGTTAAACAAAGATATAATTTTCAATTCTTATTCTGAGCTTTCAGTTCCTTCCATGACCCCTGTCCCTCCCTATCTCTAAATCTTATCTCGCTCTATAATCCTCCAAATTGCTACAATTCCTGAACTTTATTCCTCAGTCATTTGGCAGTTGTTCCTTCAGCTGGAGATGGTCCTTTAAATTTTCCACTTTAACCAAGCCTCTGGTCATCTCCCTTACTATTTCCTTCTGAGGTTTGATGTCAAATTTTGTGTACCATCTTGAAATGTATAATCACGCTGAAAATGCTACATACATGTAACTGCTAGTTGCTGGTGTGGTTGTGCTTGACACAATCCAGACAGATGCTGCCATTTGAATGAGACAATAAACTGAGAACAGTCTGTTCTCTTACTAGACATTAAATATCTCATGGCATTAATTTGCAGAAGAGTTCTTCCTGGATCCTATTTTATTCAAGGTCCCTAATTCTGTTCTTCACAAGTAAAAACATTTTCTCTATGTTTATCTTTTAATGCTCTCTCATAATCTCAAATCTCCTAATCTTTTTAGAGGCTGGTCCCAAACTTTTTCTTTTCTAGAGATAAGATATTCTTTTGTTTAATCTTTCCTGATGGTTAAAACCTAATGATTTCAGTGCAAGCCTTATAAACCATGTTAATACATTTCCAGTGCCTCTGTACTACTTATTATAAAATGGAGACTAAGCATTATACAGAGCTCCAAGTGTGGTCCAGCCAAGGTCAATCTGAGTTTAACATAACTTCTCTGCTTTTCAATTTCATCCCTTGACTCTCAAACACTGTACTTTATTTGATTTTATTTAAATGGTTTTATTACCCTGGGCTGACAGGATTATGTACTTTATGAAATTCCACTTGCATGTGTGTTTATCTTGAAAATTATTAGTTGCGTTTCTTGATGTTAACTGGTTAAGTTTCTTTTTACCAATGAACTTCAAATAACATTTAGCTTTTCTTTCTCTTTTTCAAGATTATTTAGATGCTGTGACAGTGTATCACATTTTCTTTCTAATATTTAGAGAGCTATGACTGGGACATAAAATTTTACTAATAGATCAACACAATAGGTGTGAATTACGAATTTCAAGGGGAGGAATGTAATTACAAATAATGTCTTATTTTCATTACCCCCATCTCTAACCACAATCTTTCTTCTTTGCCTCACATCTCTTCAATATTAATGCTCACAATGGAACACAGTGACCAACATCCAAGATATAAAATTGATAATTAGTTGTTTCGCTGTAATGCAGATTGTGCGTGGAGATTTGTAAAGGAAATAATCAAAACAAATATTAAAGAGCTCCATATTTTGTTTGTGAAATTAAGCCACAAGTAAAGAGTTTTTCCTTGCAGTTCACCTGGTCCCCAGTGCATACTGACCTGCAATGGATCCTGGTCCAGCATTACTTCAGTTATAAAACTTGTATCCTTCTTTCAAATTTCTGCTCCTGCACCTTTATCCAGCCCTGCTCACCTGTAATCTCTGTGCTTCTGGTATTCTGTACATTTCTAGTTTAATTTGGTCAACCGCCCATGTCTTTTCCTCTTTAATCCTCTTCTTTCTTCCTATCTTTAATAAAACAAGAGAAACATACATCTTTGTATTAACCCAGATAGCTTCATTTTCTTTAATTATATTCCTCAAAAGCACTTTAACATATTTACTCAGTTAGGTGCTGCAGAAATAAATATTTTTAATCTATTCTATTTTATAAGGATCAGAATACAAATGATGGGCTGAATAGCTTGCTGTAAATTTCTATGATCCTACTTACCAAAATCTACCTATTACAAAGAAAGTGCAATTCGGATCACCAATATGTGTAGTTTTTGCTACAAAACTGATCAAATGTTTCTAAAAGATTTTGGATTTTGTAGTCTTTGAAGTAAAAACTTTTCTATTGAGTAGGTGAACCATTATCAAAGATGTTGTTATATTTGACAGAGCCATACAGCACAAAAACTAGCCGATGGTCTAAGCATCCATTCACCTTAATCCCATTTTATTCTTCAAACATTCCCATCATTTCCTCCCAGATGCTACCATTCATCTACATTCTAGAGGCAATTTGCAATGGTCAATTAACCTATTTACCTGTACATCTTTGGGATGTGGGAGGAGGAAACTGGAGCACCCAGATGATACAGGGAGTATGTCTACACAGACAAATCAGGATTGAAGGCAATTGCTGGAACTGTTAGGCAGCGGCCCAACCAGCTGTGCCACCTTTCCCATCCCACATATTCATATTTGAATCTCATTTTTGCCTCAAATTGAACCCAAATGATGCCGTTAAATCACTGACTTACAAATGCACATTTGGACCCAATCTATTCCTTCAATAGAAAATCCATTTTGAATGCATTTTACATTGAGCTGTTCAGTGTCGACTATTTCCCTAAACAATATAAAAGCTTTTAGAACAGAACATGGCCTTTCGGTCCTACTTCTCTCTGCCAGTATTTGTATACAGCATGTCATGGTTTATAACTCTATGGAGATTTTTGTAAATATTTTAACAAATTCAAAGAAGCTAAATGACTCCAATTAGCTGCTTTGTGTAGTTTAAGAATGTTACTCATATTCCCAGCAAACAGATAAAGTGCCTTGAATGTTCAGCAGATTTGATTAAATTTACCGGAATGCATTAGCGCTTTATGTGCGCCATCTGACTCTCAACCCATCAATGAAGGACTGCAGATTGGACTTTTGGGGATATTGTTTTTGATTTTAAAAATTTGGTTCTTGTGATCAAATCCATCCATTGCCTTATCCTCACAGAATCTCCACAAAATTCTCCAACCATGGAGGATTCCCTCTGTCTTACTACAATTTTGGCCTCTTGCTCATCACCACTTTCCTATGTGCCTCCAGTGGTGGCCATACATTTGGCATTCAGGGCTCAAAGCTCTTGAATTCCATCACAAAGCACTGAATGGTCTCTTGCATTGTAAACTTCTATAATTGTATGTGTTCACTCTCTTACTCTTGTTCTCTTCTTCCTTAAGAGTATCTTCTTTGATCACCTCTACTAAAAGCTCTATCGGTGACTAGTTATTAAAGTCTTGTTTGATGTTGCTTAGAAGAGGAATCATGAAATGATAACAGTATTACCAAGAATTTTCAACCCATTGTCATGTAATAGTACAGAACATGTACAGTAATATTACAAAAAATTGCCTTTTGCCTGCAACAAGGCATACAACCGGTTACCATTAGTGTCACCTCCCCCCACCACCACCTTATAATAAGAGAGAAGAGAAGCAAAAGAGAGTCCCTTCAAAGTCACTGAGTGCCCATGGATTTGCTTCTTGTTGGTTGGAACTTGTGCAAAGAGTAGATGGACAAAAAGGATCCAATCCAAAGGAAGATGCTTGTGGTTGTTGGAGGTTCATCATCATTCCAGCTCAAGGACACTACAGGAGTATCCTAGGCCCAACCATCTTTAATAACTGACTTTTTTAACCATTAAAAGAACAAATAGGAATGTTCATTAATTATTACACCTTTTTAGACCGTAAGATATAAGAGAAGAAATAGGGTATTCAGTCCATTCTGCTCCCTCATTCTTAATGCCTCAGCAAATTAATGCCTACATAAAACAGGAGCTAGACATAGGCTGATAATCAGTAGTGAGTAACTTCTACAAATTTTTGGCATGTGCTACAAACCAATACTGAGGCAAATACTGCGTGGCTTTTTCCAGTATGGCTCTATTCGTTGAATGTCTCTTTTTAGATAAGGGTTAATTTAGTATGGTTTGATTATGTGCTGGTATAAATGGCCAAGGAAGTAGAGGATAGAGCTTGTTTGATAGATCCATCCTGGGCATTCTTGGAAATGACCAATAGTATTGATACCCTAAAAATGAATGTTATTTCTGCTTCCTAAAAACAGAGCATTTACAATGAGGAAACTCTTCTGAAGGTCGAAAATGGCCTCCATATCAAAGAATGGAGATCTTTGATGTTGATTAAATATTCCAGATTATTTTTGCAAGCCTAAAATAGAAAATACAGTAAAAATCCTGTTATCTGGAATTCAAGCGAACGGCAGCCTCAAGCACTGGCAAAAAAAACCCAGAAAAATAAATAGGTAAAAAATATGGGTTTAAAATTGATGCATTAGTTCATCAATCATGCAACACGCAATCTCAAGTGACCAGAAAAATCACTTATCTGGCATCTACCAATCCCCATAGGTGCTGGATACTAGGGGGTTTATTGTATTGAGAAATTTTGTTAGCTCAGTCATCTATTGTGGAAAAAGAAACTGAGGTCCAGTTTCTTTTTTATTCATGGAACCCTCAATGGAAACATGAGTGTCGTGAATAGCTGCCTACACTCATGGGAAGTCAATAATGCTTGTGTCATGTTCATTCCTTTGAGTGTACAGAGCCTGGATGACCTCTTCGATATAGTGCTGACCAGAAAATGTTGTAATCTGTTCTGGTACTTGGCAAGATTCCATGATAAGGAATCTGAGAGTCAAGGTGACCTCCATTGGAGTAAGCAGTCTCGGCACAAAACTACGGCTGAAAGTCTTCCTGCTATATATCTCATTCATAAAAGTTTTGAGAAACCTGAGCTCCTGAATACATAGCCATCAGTGAGGTTGAAATGGGATGCAATGACTCAGTAGCTTCTGTGCAAGTAGGATGTTGGTTGATGGATATGTCCTTGCCTTTTCTCCCAAAGTCCCTGATCCTTTGTAAGCAGGCAGTCAAGGCTGTGACACTGTCTCTAGTAATGGAATGCTGCCAGCTGTGCCATTGTAAGTCTCAAGACTAAATATCACTTAATACCAGGATTACTCTTTTATTAATCTTCTAATTGTCCCTTGAAACAAGAATCAACTGGTATGATGTGCTTTTTCAGTTGCACAAAGACTTCCATTGAAATGACAGCCCAATTCTGCAATGGCCATAGTTTCATCTAGAAAGATAACTAAGGTGATCTACTCTCGATTAAATTGACTTTTGCATGAATTGTGCACAAAACAAAAATAAATGGTTAGGAGCAGGAATAAGATGATCTCATGCTCTTTTAAATTGCAGAAAATACAATCCTGGTCTACTCAATCTCTCTTCATATGGCCAACCAGACATGCCAAGAACCAATCTGGTGAATCATTACTACGTTCCTCTATGTCAAGTACATTGTTATTTCTTCTTTGGCTTGGCTTCGCGGACGAAGATTTATGGAGGGGGTAAAAGTCCACATCTGCTGCAGGCTCGTTTGTGGCTGACAAGTCCAATGCGGGACAGGCAGACACGGTTGCAGCGGCTGCAGGGGAAAATTGGTTGGTTGGGGTTGGGTGTTGGGTTTTTCCTCCTTTGCCTTTTGTCAGTGAGGTGTTATTTAGGTAACAATAATAAAACTCTACATAATATTCCAGGTGCAGCATCACCAGTGTAAGACTGAAATGCCAAGCAAGTCAATACCCTACATCACCTTAATTACATGATAATCAGTGGCTGGAGGCACAGCCAGCACCTCATTTCCCATGATTCTGACTTGGCCAATCCTAAATGAGATTATCCAAATTTGCTTCATGAAAAAAAATTACAGGTGGCAAGAAAATTGGAGGCCTAAATCTCATGGGGTGTTAAAACACAGCCACAACACAGTCCACTATGTTAACACCAAACCAAACAATAAATCTTTGCAAAGCTTTTTCTACTTTTAGTGAAAGCTTAAGGTAGGGCACAACTCAATAAACCTTTTGTTAATCTTAGTTTCCATATTTGATATAATTCAGTACTGTATTTTCTTTATGGAAATCAGAGAGTTGTGCCTTGTTCATAAAAAGATTAGAAAGTATAGATAAAGTGAAAATGTTCTACCTCTTCAGCGCTTGACGTCCTGCTTTGCGGAAACTGCCAAAATGTTTGGCCTGGAAGTCAGCCTGAAGAAAACTGAGGTCCTCCATCAGCCAGCTCCCCACCATGACTACCAGCCCCCCCACATCTCCATCGGGCACACAAAACTCAAAACGGTCAACCAGTTTACCTATCTCGGCTGCACCATTTCATCAGATGCAAGGATCGACAATGAGATAGACAACAGACTCGCCAAGGCAAATAGCGCCTTTGGAAGACTACACAAAAGAGTCTGGAAAAACAACCAACTGAAATACCTCACAAAGATAAGCGTATACAGAGCCGTTGTCATACCCACACTCCTGTTCGGCTCCGAATCATGGGTCCTCTACCGGCACCACCTACGGCTCCTAGAACGCTTCCACCAGCGTTGTCTCCGCTCCATCCTCAACATCCATTGGAGCGCTCACACCCCTAACGTCGAGGTACTCGAGATGGCAGAGGTCGACAGCATCGAGTCCACGCTGCTGAAGATCCAGCTGCGCTGGATGGGTCACGTCTCCAGAATGGAGGACCATCGCCTTCCCAAGATCGTATTATATGGCGAGCTCTCCACTGGCCACCGTGACAGAGGTGCACCAAAGAAAAGGTACAAGGACTGCCTAAAGAAATCTCTTGGTGCCTGCCACATTGACCACCGCCAGTGGGCTGATAACGCCTCAAACCGTGCATCTTGGCGCCTCACAGTTTGGCGGGCAGCAGCCTCCTTTGAAGAAGACCGCAGAGCCCACCTCACTGACAAAAGGCAAAGGAGGAAAAACCCAACACCCAACCCCAACCAACCAATTTTCCCTTGCAACCGCTGCAATCGTGTCTGCCTGTCCCGCATCGGACTGGTCAGCCACAAACGAGCCTGCAGCTGACGTGGACTTTTTACCCCCTCCATAAATCTTCGTCCACGAAGCCAAGCCAAAGAAATATAACAGTAATTTATGATTCTGTTTACAACATAGCTGTAAGAACCTGGAAGTACTAGAATCAGGGAGTTGTCGCTTTTGCTGGAGTCTATTTGTGTTGTTGAAAGAAGGCCTATTGAAAGACTTGGAACTAAATTCCCCCATTTCCTGACTAATGAGTGCTGTGATACTTGCTGGGCAGCCAGCTGTCATTCAAGTGCTCACAACTTTTGGACTGGTTTTGGACCAATCTTATATCAATGCTCAAAAACAATCAAACACTGAGATAGTGAGAATTAGCAGATTATTGGACTAATTGGAGCATTGCTTGCATTTAAAATAATTTGAGTCTTCAAAATAGTTAAGACACATTGCCTTGAAATTCATAGTGCTAAATGAAGTGTAGATAGTAGAACCAGGTTTTCTGTCTCTGAAATTTATGTCATTGAAATTAATTGAACAGAATTTCAAAGACAGAATATGAGGGCCAGCTGTTACCAAACATTATAATTGGCAGCGATTGGGACCGGACTTGGGTTCGAATCCTGTGCTGTCTGTAAGGAGTTTGTACATTCGCCCCGTGTCAGTGCGGGTTTTCTTCGGGAGCTCCCACTGTTCAAAACATACCAGGGGTGTAGGTTAATGGGGTGCAAATTGGACAGCATGGTCTCATGGGTCGAAATCGCCTGTAACCGTGTTATATGTCTAATTTTTGAAAAAATTAGCAGTTTCTACCAGGGATAAATTTCTATGGGTAACAGGCAAATTATTTCTTCCAATAGGGGAACCAAAAGCAAGGGGACCACCTGAAGAATGATTCAATATTGAAGCCAGGAAGCACTTCTTCTCACAAAGTATGATGGAGATCTTCAACTCTCATAAAAGCTATAGGGCTGCAGGGAAATTTAACATGTCAAAGTTAACATTGATAATATTTTTAATGAAGGAATATGGGATAAGAAAGATCAATGGTGTTTGGGTAAAGTTCAGCTATGATATAAATTGATAATGAATTAGGTTTGAGAGACTAATTGAGTCACTTTTGTTTCTACAGTCTCAGTAATATGTTCAGCCAACTTCTGGACATTTACATTCCAGTGGTTGTGTCTGCTTTGTGATCAAGAAGGAGGTTCAGTCTGATATTTTTCTAACCTCATTCCTGAATCAAGGGCACCAAACCTTAACTCAGTAAAATATGACTACTGCCATCAAATCAGGTTCAAACATCAAGAATGACTGCTTGGGTAAAAAGCAATGTCAGCAAGTTAGTCAAGACAAGTCACATCTATTTGTCATTCATACCATAACCATTACAGTGTACAGTGAAAACGAGATAGCATTTCTCCGGACTGTGGAGCTGGTTATTTACATGGGTAAATTACATCAGAAAATTTTTCATAAATAACATATCACTTATAAATATCATGTTACATATACTAGCCCTGTGTCCCCAGAGTTCAGAAGCGTTTCACAGTCTGGTCATGAGGGCTTGAATGCTTCGGTACATCTTCCTGAATGGCAGGAGGTAGAACAGATTGTGGGAGGGGTGTGTGGCGTACTTTACAATGTTTATGGCTTTCTTCAAACAATGGCTGTTATAAATGTCCAACATGGCAGGGAGGGAGACCCCAATAATCCCTTTAGCAGTCTTTATTATCTGCTGCAGGGACTTACATTCTGGAATGTAGTGAGGATGTGACATGGACGTTCCGCGACCTCTGCAGGAAGTAAAGGCGACGTTGGGCCTTCTTGGCAATGGATCTGGTGTTGCACTCTCTCCTGAGAAATAAGGCTGTGGCCTCAAAGAGACTTGATCCCAGTGTCATTTCTAACATCAGTCTGCAATTTCTGAGAAGTTTCTATAGTAACTGAGATGCAGTCTTTCAAATGATTCTTAACTGAGACCCTATTCTCTCAGATGGATGTAAAAATCCCATTACATTATTTCAAAGATGAGTGGTGCTATCCTAACCAATATTTGAATCCTATTCACGGTCAGATCATTTGATCATTATTACAGAGTAGTTTGTGAGAAAATGTAGGAAATTCATTACAACAGCGACTCTATCAAGAAATACTTCAAGGTGGCGTGAAAAGAAAATTTAAAAAATGCAAGTCCTTCTTACTCTCTGCAAGTCGGTTTTTAAATGCATGACAGTGGCACAGGTTCAATACTGACCTCTGGTGATGTTTGTGACATTTGCATGTTCACGCTGTGAGAACGTGGGTTTCCCCTGCATGCTCCAATTTGGTCCCACGTCCTAAAGGAATTTAATCATTCATTGTAAATGGTCCTTGTGTAGAGTGGCCATCAGAACAAGTCTAATTGGTGTTACCATCACTGGGGGCATTAGGGTAATAGTGGGGGACACAATCTGACCTTCAAAAACTTACTCAGTGGTGGGGGGGGAGTGGTGCCATACCTGCCATGAACCTCCAGCGTATGCCGCCATCGCACTTCCCCCTCCCTCCGATGTAACAGACAAAACCATGTGACGCTAGTGCTGCAGGTGGATGGGGGGGGGCCACAATAACTCATTTGGATGGGCATGGCCCGTGAATCCCTTTCACCACCAATGCCATCGTAACCATTATCAAATAAATTAGATTAAATGAAATTTACACTAGCTAATGTGAATCATATGGCACTGTATTATTTTTTAAAAATCACAAAATCAGAACACAAAGCTATCAGTTTCCTGCCTTTGCGTCCACCCACCTATCACCTCCTGCCTTTGCTTTGCGACCATACCTCTTCCTTTACTCTTTTGCCCAGAAGCCTGGTGACATTTTATCCATACCTTGATAAAGGGCTCAAGCCCGAAACATGAGTTATGTATTTTTACCTTTGCTATATAAAGGGCTGAGTTTATCCAGCATTGTGTGTGTTTTACTTCAACCACAGTGTCTGCAGACACTGTTTTACTTTTATCAGTTTCAGCACTAAGTTAGCCTATGAAGATCTTACATTAGCAAGTATTTGTCTTCAGTTGTAATTTAATCTATTCACGATACAAATGAATGATTAAATACATCCTCAAGTGAGCACTTACCAAAAGCAGTTTTCTGCGACAAAGTGCAGTCTTTACACATTCACTACTAATATCAGAGTAGCTGAACATTTGACCCTGTTCTCTGATGAGTTAACTGATTTAAGGAAGGACTTCAATGAGACTTCAATTAGTCCTAAACATTCCAGGACTCTTGTTTTCCAATACTATGAAAAAGATTTCCATATTTATTGTGTATTCCATGCCTTAAGGACATTTAAATAATTTTACAAGCTTTGAAACATTTATGAAATGTAGACAACTTTCATGTAACAAGTTAAACATAAGCAAACAGGTAATAACAAGATTATTTTAGGTGATTTTTCTAAGGGATAAATACTGGCCAAATTATCATGGATAACTTGGCTGCTCTGGGTTTATGTATTCTTTTACACCCACCTATAAGTATAGGAAAAGCCTTGCATCTCATCTAAAAGATTGCACACAGTGTAGTATGTCACTTCCTTGAAGCATCACTGAACATTTTTGCACTGAAATCTCTGGAATGCAATTTGAACCCTTAACCTGCTAACTCAGGGGGCAAGTTACTGAGACAGGAGTTGATAGAAGAGACACCCATTCTCAAAGCTGCTTCCTACTGAAAATATTTCCACAGTCCTTTAGCACTGCTCCCTTCCTGCCATTCCCACTGGTCAAAGCAAATGCAATGTGACGTTTAATTTTCTGTGGGGGGCTGAAATTGTGGAGAATTCTTGACAATCCTTCCCAGCTCATGGAGTCACAAGCTTGATTGGGATTCATATTTAAATTTAAATTAAATTTTTAATTTAATTAAAAAACATGTAGACATACAGCACAGTATCAGGCCATTTCAGCCCACGGGCCTGTGCCACACAATTTTACACCTAAGTAACCTACACCCCGGTACGTTTTGAACAGTGGGAGGAAACCGGAGCCCACAGGGAAAACCCACGCAGACACGGAGAGAACATACAAACTTTTTACAGTAGGCACTGTAAAGGTGTTGCACTAACCACTATGCCAACCATGCTGATGGTTGGTATTGTAACGTTACCTCTTTGGAGTTGAAATGTGGAGAGAATCATTCCCATTTTGTCCTTGTAAGAATGAAATCCACACTGTATATCCAGGGCAGCTGATGGGCAAATGAGTCAAGTTTATTACCATCTAATTGCACAAGTTCAACACAACAAAACAGTTTTCTCTGGTCCTTGGGGGAAAAACATGTCAACACACAATCAGACATAACTCGCATACAGACAACAATACATATGTAGGACAAATATGCATATATATATAAATAAATACTGTTTTGTGAATAGGAGACCTTTAGATAGTAATGTGAGCAGTTCCTTTAGCCATTCAGCATTCTCACTGCCTGTGGAAAGAGACTGTTTCTTGCTGGCTCTGATGCTCCTGTATCTCTGTCCCAGCGGGAACAGTTGAAAGATGCCATATGCAAGGTGGAAGGAGTCCTCATTGATTTTGCATGTCCTGTTCAGACAACAATCCCAGTAGATCACATTGATAGGGGGAGGAAGACTCCAGTGATCCTCTCTGCCACTCTTATATTCTTGTGTATTGACCTCCCAACCCTTTCTCTGCAGCAACCGTACCACACTGTGATGCAGCTGGGCAGGACACTCTTGATAGAACTCCTGTAGAAGGTTGACATGATGATGGCCACTAGCCTTGCCCGCTTCAGTCTTCTCAGGAAGCGCAATCCCTGTTGTGCCTTCCTAACAAGTGAGGAGATATATGTCCATGATAGGGAAGAGACAGTTAAGAAACAATAATTTCCCTCTGTCAGATAAATTGAAGACCCCTCTATGTCTGAGGTGTGAGGTGGAACTCCTAGTGATCAGCCATTTAATTCCCCATACCATTCCTACAGAGACATGTTTATCCTCGGTCTCATCCATCGCCAGGGTGAGGCCAAATGTCAACTTGAGGAACGATAAATCATATCTCACTGAAGTGGCCTGGAACCCAATTTTCCAATTTTAGGTAACCCTCCCTGCTCCCATCCTGATCTTCCTCCACTGTTTCCATTTGTCCTTTACCTACTCCTGTCCATACTTCTATCTCAAACCTTCCCCCAACCCCTCAGTGACCTCTTCACCCTACCTTCATTTGCCCATAATCCTGTCACATCAGTGCCCTATGCCCCCTTTATGGTTGCTATCTCCCCTTCTCACTTTAATCTTGAAAAGAGACCCTGGCTGGCTGGGCCCTTCCACTTGCTCAAGGTTCCAACATCCACAGTTCTTGTGTTTTTCTGATAAAGTGATGCATTTTGCAAAGTTAAACAAGGGAGGACACTCATAGTAAAGGGCAGAATCTTGGGAAGTGTTGTTGGACCTGTTATATTTGTCATCATTGGGTCTAGAGATTGAGTATAAGAGATGAGACCATATGGCGACATTTGTGTAAAATGTTCGTTCAGCTGCATTTGGAATATTGTGTGCAGTTCTAGTGGCTATGCTATGGGGAGGATATGATTAAGCTAGAGGGGGATCTGAAAAAGACTCCCAAGGATATTGCCTGGTTTGGAAAACTTGAGTTACAAGAAGAGATTAGAAAGACTGGGTCAATTTTCCTTGATACAGTGGAGGTTGGGAGTGTCATGATAAAGGTAAAATCCCTGGTATTCCAAATTCAAGCAACTGGCAAAAATAAATGATAAAAATGAAAAGAATCTAAAATAGTTAAAATAAGATTCAAATAATAGGTAAATATGTAAGATTAAAATTGTAAAGTAAATGCCCTCTGAAGTAATGTTTGGTGAGGATGGGAGCAAATATTCAGCCAGTGGAGTGTCTTGGTCCTGCTTTGCTTATAGCAGCTGTTTCAATAAAGTTTGAATAAAGTTGTGTTTGAACAAAATGGTGTCATCTGGGATGAAGAGCTGATTGATGCCACTAGCCATCGGGGTGACTCTCTTAAAGTATCTCCTTATCCCTGCTTAGTAAGAGTCACCCCATTTAGAGGCTTTATCTGTAAACTTTGTGGGGGATTAATTATCTATAATTTTATTGTTCACCTGTGGAGAGGGAGGAACCTGCAGATGCAGTGACAGTTAAATGTTTTCAAAGAATGTACTGAAAATAAAGTAAAATGCTTTTAAGTTTATATATTCATGTAAGAGAAGTTTGTTCAGTATAGTATTTTTGTCTTTTGTCTTTTAAATCTTTATTCTTAAAGCAGGTATATTAGTTTGGCATAAGAGTAAGTCTCAAGCAACTGGAAAATACACTTACCCAGCATCTACCAATCCCTATAAGTCCCAGATACTAGGGGTTTTATTGTAAAATTATGAGGGGGTATAGATATCTGGAAGGAGTTGATGAAGGCAGGAACAATCACAAAATTTAAGAGACATCTGGATACGTCCGTCAATGTGCAAGATAGAGTCATAGAATTAATGCAGGCAGATGGACTTTGTATAGAGAGGCACAATGGTTGGCATAAATGTGGTGGGGCCATGGACATATCTCTATGCTATACAATTCCATTATTCTAATATATTTGATAAAAAAGCATTATTGTATTGGCTCTTGTCGAGCAGTTTTTAAATGGTTGCTTTCTGCTGTAAAATTTGAATATGAAATTCTTTTCGATCCTGGAGGAAAGCCTCACTGATCAGGACAACAAATTGGAAACTTGTAGTTGGAACATTATTCACGGAACTCAGATTAACAGTTCCCTGCCAGAGAAGTTCTTAACTAGGAGCATTGGAAAGTTAGCCCAATTCATTTTTAACTCTGAGAACTTACTTTAACAGCACACTTGGTTGTGACAACAATCACAGCTAGTAATTTATTTAATACTTTTAGTGCAGCTCAATGTGTGAAGGTACTCACAGGAGCATCATCAGACAAAACATTTTGATGAAGAGGTGGAATTAAGGAGTCTTAGAGGAGTATCAAGTGACAGTAAGGGGATTCCAGATCTTGAGTCTAGACGATGGAAGCCACTGGCTAGATTATGCTCAAATATCAAGTGAAGTTTATCTCTCTAACCTTTTGACTCCAATGTGGAAATGCTTTCTTCTCATTGACAAATGGCAAATATGTTGAGAATATCTCATTTGTGTCGGTGACCTTGTGACAAGAAAGAGGGGATAAAAGCCATTCAGAATCCCTACATTTGATTATCTTCTGACAATTCCTGTTGGAAAATGTATTTGTGGATATCAGGTGAGGTCAAGTGCATGGCTTACCGACACCCACTAAGTCTACTTGGATAAGAAAATATGAGGTAATTTCCATCTTCCTGCTTTAGGAAATTTTATCAGAAAACCATTACTTTAATTGTTTCACATTTGTTGCCAAGCGTTCAGCTATCCCTAAGTTCAAGTATTCACTCCTTAAACTTATTTCAATAACCCTTAAAAGTTGTTGACTAACTGTGATATTTTTTTCGATATTTATAGTGTAAGAGCCTTAGGAGATACTAGCTGATTGAACTCTGAGGCTGGTGAGGAGTACAAATACGTTTTTACTAGCTTACAATCAATGGCCGGTAGATACAATAGTCCTCAGGTGAATCTGAGGTACGGTGAGAAAACCAGGGTTTATATTGGGGTAGGTGAGGGTGGAGCCAAGGAGGAGCCAGCCATTAGAACAATACACAGATGGTGAATTCCAGTGCATTGCATTCACCCCTTCCTTCAGAATAGAACTTGTGGGTGAAAAACAGAGACCATACATTCAAAAATAAAACTAATAGTTTACAAGTTAAGTCTGTCAGGGGAGTCTAGTTATTTTGGTTGAGTGCCTCAGTACTGGAGGCCTTTGGGCTTTCTGAACTTATGGGACTCTCTGTGGTACAGGGTTACTGGGTCTCGAGGGCTCTGGCTCTGGTCGCGGAGTGGATTGGCCCACTTCGTGAGCAGAGTCATCTGGAATCCTGGGTGGGGTGCTTGGTGGTTTCTGGCTCATTTGAGGTGTTGGATCCTCTGTTCTGGTGGGTTCCAGGTTTTGTCTGAGACAGTGTCCTCTCTGCCATCAGGGTATGCCATGTAGGCATACGTTGGGTTGGTGTTCAGCAAGTGCACCTTCTCGATGCCTTCCTCCTCCTCATATGCTTTCTCAGCAGGACTGGCCCTGATGCCATTAACCAAGCCAGGAGGATGGTCCCAGGTGTGGATTTCCTATGGAACGTGAACATTAGCTCGTGAGGAGTTGCATTGATCGCAGTGCAGTGGAGTGGAGTGGAGTGTACTCCACTTATGGAGTGGAATGCCGTGGGTGGGACTTCTTTCCAGCATGAGTCTGGAAGGGCTTTGGACTGGAGAGCCAATTTCACAGCCTTCCATACCGTTGCGTTCTACTTTTCAACTTGTTCATTCCCCCAAGAATTGTAGCTAATCCTCCTGCTTGAGGCAGATACTGGCATAGCTCTTCAGTCATAAATGAAGAGCCCAGTTGCTATGGATATAGCTGGGATACCTGAACAGGGTGAAAATAGGGTGCAAGGCCTTGATGACCATGGTGGTGGTCATGCCTGGGCAGAGGATGATGAATAGAAAACGTGAATACTCATCGATGACATTGAGAAAGTACATGTTTCTGCTGGTGAAAGGAGGGGAACCCTTGAATTCGACACTGAGCCATTCAAAGGGGTGGGATGCCTTTATCAAGTGCGCTTTTTCAGGGTGGTGGAAGTGCGGTTTGCACTCAGCACAGACCTGGCTGGACCTGGTCATTTCCTGATAACCTTAATGGAGCAGGGAAGGTTGCGTGCCTTGATGAAATGAGCCATGTACGTGATGCCTGGGTGGCAAAGATCATTGTGCAGTGACTGCAACTGGCCGATGTGTGCAGAGGCACAACTCCCTCTTGATAAGGCATCTGGAGGTTCATTGGTGCATGGCCACATACATGGTGGTCTAAGCAATGTAGCTCTGAATGTAGTCAAAAGCTGCCTGGGCTTCGGCCAATAATGGGAAGGAGATGGATTTTAAGAGGGGGTGGACTTTATCTGTGTAGTGAGGGACCCTCTGGGTGTACTAAGAAAAGAAGCCCAAGAACCTCCTTAAGGCCTTCATGGTCTTTGGGATTGGAAGGTCTAACAGGGGGCGCATTCAATCAGGGTCAGGACCAATGATACCATTCTCCACCACATGGTCCAGAATCGGCAGATGTTTAGTCTGGAACACACACCTACTGGAGTTGTACGTGAGATTCAGGGCTCTGGTCATGTGGAGAAACTTCTGGAGGTTGATGTCATGATTTTCCAGAGCGTGTCCACAAATGGTGACATTGTTGAGATAAGGGAAGGTGGTCTTCCACCCGTATTTGTCGACCATTTTGTTCATCTGTCTGTAGAAGACTGAGACCCCATTAGTGATACTAAAAGGGATCCTCCGAAACTGATAAAGCTGTCCGTCTGTCTCAAATGCTGTGTAGGGGCGGTCCTCAGAATGGATTGGTAACTGATGGTATGCAGCTTTCAGGTCAATGGTCGAATAGTCCCAATACTGCACAATTTCGTTTACCACGTCCGAAATTCGAGGGAGGGATTATGCATCCAGGAGTATGAAATAATTAATTGTTTGGCTATAGTCAATCACTAGCCTGGACTTTTCTTCCCCTTTTACGATGACCACCTGCGCTCTCCATGGGCTGTTGCTAGACTCATGATATTTTCTTTGAGCAGCCGCTGTATTTCGGGTCTAATAAATTCCCGATCCCCCACACTGTATCACCTGGTCTTTGTGGCTACTGGTTTGCAGATTCTGAAACAGTGGGGGGCAGGGGGATTAATATTTAGCTTGAAACGACCACACGTGGTGTCTAGCTTTTGGGACCTTCTGTTCCGTACCGTGATTGGAGGAAGTAGGCCAGAGTACTCCATGGTTACGTTTTTAAGGTGACACATAAAGTCCAAGCCTAGCAACACAGAAGCACACAAATCCTTAGTACATACAATCGGAATTTACAAAATTCCTCCCTTTTTACAGTTAGATGTACTATATGATACCTCTGGATAGTCACAGAGTGTGAGTACAATGCTAGAAAAGTATGATATTCCATCAAGTACATTTTTAAGTTGTACTGCAGAGCAGTCACAGAGTTTATAAAGCTCTCAGTGAAGCCACTGTCTACCAAGCAATAAGTCAAGTGTCCATTTACCCTCACCTTCATTGTAAAATTATTCAATTGGTGAGGTATTGCCTGATCCAGGACGACCGATGCCAGTGTTCCAGAAACCCTGTTACTCCCCATGCCGATGTTGACTCTCTCCTCTTAACCCACGGGCAGACACAATGGCATTTACCATGAAGTGCAGCAAGATGACAACCCTCTATCTTGATCTGAAGGAGGTCTAGGTGGCATCGACCATGAGGCACAGCAAGATGGCCGCTGCGCTTCCCGTGATGCTTTACTTCCAGTGGTGGGTCTCGCCACGAGGCACAGCAAGATGCTGGCAGTGAGCAGCACGGGTCGAACACCGATTTGGGGTTGCAAGTGTGGTCGCCCTCTTTGGGTTCCCCTTAGCCCTGCAGACCTTTACCTAATGCCCTCACTTACCACATCCTGAGCACACGGCGTCCTTTGTGGGGCATCAGGCACAGGGGTTCTGTGCCTGTCCACAGAAGTAGCATCCCTAGTGTTAGGTCTGCTTTGTTCATGAATGAGTGAGACAAACACCAGGCTGAGTCGAAATCAGGGTTCTTTGTTCTTTATTACCGGATTGTAACACTTGCGACTAACCATGTTAGTCGGAGAATGCATTCTGCCGTTATCAGCAAAATGGTGATTTTTTATACCCTTGGATATGTGCTTAGAACATCATCATATCATTACTTGTCCAATGACTAAAACTGTTGCTATCCTTTCCCTGCTAGCTTCCTGCCTCTCAATCCATCAATGTCTCTCTTATCTTGTAAGTACAAGGATGCATTCACATCTTGTTACAGCCCTGTCCATCTCCCAAACACTCCCTGTAACTCCTTACACATTCCCATCTCATGATGTTTTACCTTACACTAGTCATGCATGACCACAGCAGTTGGCGCTGGTGCTGCGGGGGTCGCCAGCACCCCTCTGACATGTTCCTCTGAAAAAGAGCCGCTTTCACCCATGAGGTCATCAGCTCCTAGTTGGGCCTGTTTGAGTGCTTTTCTCAGCTCCAGGGTGCTGGCCAAGCTTTTCTTCCCCAACTTTAGCAGTCACTGCCTCACCTACCTCGACCTCACTCCTGCCACGAGTGTGACCCGGATTTGTTCCTCCTTTCTCATCCAGGCCATGACAGCTTCATAGTGGAATTTTCTAGTCAGGACCCACAGTTCAAGGACATAATTGTCCAGTGACTCACCTGGACGTTGCCGATGTTGTGAGAGCCGGTACATCATCAGCATGTCGTTCTGAGGCCTCATGTAGCGGGCCTTCAAGCCTTCTATGGCAGACTCATAAGTTGCAAAGTCCCTGATGACAGCAAACTCCTCGGGGCTGGCTTGAGAGAGAAGTGCAGATCTCCAGAGACTATCTGAGTTGAAGACATCCTGTGTGGCCGTCAGGTAGGATGGAAGCACACCAGCCAGTAGGCGAATTCCTCCGGGGCCTCTGGGGACAGAGGATTGACGTGGAGCAAGCCTGGCTTTAACATCCTGCTTCAAAGTTAAACTATTAAAATTGTAATGCGATTGATTGCACTCAGACTTGTGAGGAGTACAAACACATTTTAAATAACTTATAATCAATGGCCGGTAGATACAATAATCCACAAGTGAATCTGAGGGACGGTGGGAAGACCAAGGTTTATATTGGGGTAGGTGAGGGTGGAGCCAAGGAAGGAGCCGGCCATCAGAACAATACACGGATGGTGAATTCCAGTTCACTGCACTACTGTGGCGGCCCACTCTCTTGTGGTGAACTGGCCCTGCTTGGCGTGATGGGGCAGCCATGAGAAGATGGCGCCGTCAGGGGTTCTCCCTTGCCTTGTGTTTCCAGCCCATCATACGCCCCGGGCAGCCGTTATGACATCATCATACATGCGGTGGCCGAGTTCACGCTGCCCTTACAGGGGCACATGCGGGATTTGAATAAAACAGTCGTTGAGTGCATCCATCGTGGTGGCTGGGAGTTTCTTTGCTGTAGCTACCGCTACACTACCATATTTAAATTTCTAAATTCATTTAAATTGCTCGTCCTGGTTTTAATTCTAATATAAAAATCCTTTCTTAGAACCGAATCCTTCATAATAGTGATTAAATTTCCCTGAAATAGATTTATCATTCATCAGGATGCTCTTTATCGACTACAGTTTGGCATTTAACACCATCATCCCCTCAAAACTAATCAGCAGACTCTAAGACCTGAGACTCGAGACCCCACTTTGTAATTGGATTATTGATTTCCTCACATCCAGACCACAATCAGTGAGGATTGTTAAGAACATCTCCTGCACAATCTCCATCAGCAGCAGATCACCGCAGGGCTGGGTCCTTACCCCCATGTTCTACTCACTTTAGACATACGACTGTGAAGCTGGTTATGACAATAACACCATCTACAATTTGCTGACGATACCACAGTAGTAGGCTATATAAAGAAAGGCGATGAATCAGCACACAGGAGGGAGTCTGAATGGTGCACCAACAACAACCTTGCACTCAATGTCACCAGAACCAAGGAGCTGATTGTTTACTTCAGGAAGGGGACCCAGAGGTATATGATCCAGTGATCATTGGGGGATCAGAGGTGCAGAGGGTGAGCAAATTTAAGTTCTTGGGAGTTACTATCTTGAAGGATCTTTCCTGGATCTAACACCCTAATGGTATCATGAAGAAAGCGCGCCTTTGCCCCTACTTCCCCAGGAATTTGGTACGACACCAGAAACCCTGGCAAACTTCTAAAAATGTGTGGTGGAAAGTGTGCTGACCATCTGGTATGGAGACACCAATACCCCTGAGCATAAAGCTCTGCAAAAGGTAGTGGATGCAGCCCAGGACATCATAGGCAAAACCCTTTCCACCATTGAGAACATCTACAGAGAATGCTGCCATCAGAGTTCAGTAGCAATAATCAAGGATCCTCGTCACCTAGCACATGCTCTGATCTCACTGCTGCCATCAGGAAAGAGGTATAGGTTATTTTTATAGGTAATATTGAGAGGTTAAGACCAAAATTGAAATGATCTAGATATTGAAAAGAATTTGTAAAGATTGTGTTGAGAGTAGCAAGAAATATAGAGCAATAACCCTGAAATTAGTTGTCCAATTAGGTATGGTGCGATGGAATGCAGAATGCAAAGCTACATTCCTCTTGAGAAGATTACTTATAATTTGAGAAATAAATATAATGTATTTTTTTAAAATTTGGTCCCTGAATTTACAAATTGCTGGAATTAATTTATAGATGTTTTCTCTAAAGTTCAAAACCTTGTTAACCTCCTTGGAAGTACTAAAAGATACAAATGGTAAGAGCCGTGTGGTGAGGGATGTCCTCTTGCAAACAGGTTTCTATTCTTGCTTTTCTTACTTATTTTCTTTTTCTCTTTTTCCATGATTTTTCTTAATTCTTTTGCTCTTTCCCTTTTCTTGGGTTTTTGTTTAGAGGAGGGGTGGGGGGGGGGTTGAAGTTTCATACCATCATGTACAATGGACTCGATACTTATATTTGATTATTATGTTTTACATTTGGCTATGATTACATGTATTACATGTATGAAAAATGTATTACATGTATGTATTACATGTATGTATTACATGTACGTATTACATGTATTACATGTATGATTACACCTAAAGAAATCTCTTGGTGCCTGCCACATTGACCACCGCCAGTGGGCTGATAACGCCTCAAACCGTGCATCTTGGCGCCTCACAGTTTGGCGGGCAGCAGCCTCCTTTGAAGAAGACCGCAGAGCCCACCTCACTGACAAAAGGCAAAGGAGGAAAAACCCAACACCCAACCCCAACCAACCAATTTTCCCTTGCAACCGCTGCAATCGTGTCTGCCTGTCCCGCATCGGACTGGTCAGCCACAAACGAGCCTGCAGCTGACGTGGACTTTTTACCCCCTCCATAAATCTTCGTCCGCGAAGCCAAGCCAAAGAAAAGAAGACATGTATGAAAAATGTTTAAATAAAAATTTTCAAAATAACAAAAAAAAAGGGAAGAGGTCGAGGTGCCACAAGACCCGTACCACTAGGTTCAGGAACAGCAGCGACCCCTTCACCAGCCAACTCAAAAAAGGAACTCATTTAAGGAACCTCGCTTGTGCACTTTATTGATTTTTAAAATTCTCTAGGCATTGCACAGACAGTTAGTTTACATTTGTTATCTGTTTACAGGTCTTTATTTGTTTACATGTATACATTGTGTACAGTTTTTTTTTGCCCTACCAATAAGTGGTAATTCTGCCTCATCCACTGGAAAAAGAATCTCGGGGTTCTATGTGCAGTGCCAGATTAACGTAGTAACAAAAATAACATATGCTATGGGCCTTTCATTTTCAAGGGCCTTGCGCTAAATGCTTGCTGACTTACTCTATTACTTTATGTACTATGAATTATGAATGACTGGTGTTTAACTCAAACATTTTTGTTTTTATCTTTGTGCAGCGGCTATGAGATTCCACACTTCCATAGTCTATGTTAATAACCCCAATTAAAGGTGATAATTGACTAAAATAACTAACCTTAAACAGATTATGGGAGTGTGGTATTTCATAACCGCTGCACAATTTGTGATGCCTAAGAGCACACATGTCAAACTCTGACCCGCGGGCCAAATTTGGCCCACGATATAATTATATTTGGCCCGCAAGATCATATCAAAAATGTATTAGAGGTGGCCCGCTGGCCGCCGCGCCAGTATAGCGCATGCACAGTAACCGCTGTGTCCCAGGGTGAGAGAGAGAGAGAAAAATCCTGGTCCTTGAAAAGTAGTGGTGGGTGGTTTTATAAACACGCTGTCGTGTCCCCCCGCCCACACCCCCCCCACCGCAGCGCGGCCTGGCCGGTGTCAGGGGAAGCCAAGGCCGCTTCCCAGCGCCCGGAACCCCAGTGGCACAGCGTTTCTTGGAGCCGCAGATGGAGTCGGGACGCCAGAGGGAAGATTGGGGCTCCCCGCCGGGCGATGGGGGCGCCGGCCGCCGGCCGCCCTGCACCTTCCCACCGTAACAGCGGCGGGTGCCCGGAGTACACGTGGAGAGCGAGGCTGGTCGGGCAGGTAGGGTGGAACCCCCCGCCAATCTTGGGAGTGGCGTGGGCTGGATCGGGATTAGCTGCGCTCACCTGCTCCTCCACCGCTGACCGGGATCCCAGCGCGGTCCTGAGCGCGGAGACTGCCCTGGAAAGGTCCTGGGACACCGGCACGGAAAGAAGAGCAGGGTCCGTAGAACATTACAGATCAGAAACTGGCCCTTCGGCCCTTTGACTCTACCTCGTGAAAACCCAACACTGGAGAAACTCAGCAGGTTAAATCGTATCCTTTATCCAGCAGAGAGGTACCTGACAATGTTTGGCCCTTGATCCCCCTCATCAATGTATGAGCGAAAGTCTGTGGTTCTCGTAAAAACACCAGAAGGGAGAAACTCAGCAGGTCAAGGGGGGGTCCGGCAGAAACTCAGGGGGGGCCTGACCTCGCCAGGACCGTTGCCCACTCCCCCTCCCTGCCGCAGGCCGACCCGCGACTCACGGTGACGGGGCCGCTGATCCGCTGAGATGCCGCCCTGCAGCGAGAGCCGATGCCCCCGCACTGTCGTTGTCCAATCCGATCGCCTGCAAACCCCTCCCGCACACAGGCCTGAGTAAGTATTATGAACTTTAATCTCAGGATAAAACGATCTTCCAATAGTTTCATGTCACAGTGATAAATATATTCCTGGTTAAAAATGGTCCTGCACCTGGATACAAGCTCATTAGGCATAAAACTTGAAAAGTGTGTAAATCAAAGGATTTCTGTACCAATGGAAAAAGGGCATGGCAAATAACCCTGCTAGAGTTCATGCCCACAATCAGTCACCCATTTAATTGTTTCAGGAATCATGTTATTCTCCCACATTCTCAATAGCCCTCAGATTTTACTATACGACAGCACACTAGCAACATTTGACAAATCCTCTATAGAGAAATATTATTTATTGAATATTTTATTTCTCATTTGTTAATGCTTCTGGAAAGAGTTTATCCAAAACTATTATTAAACATTTATTTTAATAAGAAAAAGTTGAACATTACATATGTTGAAAGAAGAGAAAACATGCAGATGTTGTTGAAAATTTTCAATAAATATTTAGTTCGGCCCTCGACTTAGTCCAAGTTTTTAATGTTGGCCCTCCGTGAATTTGAGTTTGACACCCCTGCCTAAGAGTGTGTTTCTCAATAAGGTGAGAAGCTTTAGAAGCAGAAAATAGCCTTGGTCTCCTGAAACCCTATCCTCCATTCCCACAGTAATATTTTTGTCTTCCAGGGAAGTGCCCATTGAAGTCTTATGCTGCTGACGTCAGTGGGGCAACGATGAAGTATTGTAGGATTTGCCGGGACACTCTCAGTTGTGTGTTGGAATTTTGCTGAATTCTCTCAAGGTCAATCTGTCATTTGGAAATAAGCAATTGAATAATCCTGAAGGAAACATCATGAGATTTATTGGTTTGAGGGGGTCATAAGAGTGGTTGGTTTGGCAGTCTTTGTTATTGCCCCATGAACTAATCGATTTGCTGAGCTATTAAGAAGGCATTGAAGAGGCTGTTTGTATAAAGTAGCCGGATATGGATAAAAAATCATCCTTCAAACCTCCTTCCCTGGATAATTATTGCTGAATCAAATGTTACTCCTCTCCACTTTTATGTTAAACCATCAAAACCGCATGTGACAAGTCATACTGACAAGGCTGCTTACTGGTTGAATAATTTGTTCAGTGGCGAGGAAATACCAGAATGCTCCACTTTCATGTTACGTTAGTAGCTGAGTGTAATGTTGTAGGTATATTAAAATATATTTCTATGAAAGTGTAAGTAATACTATCAGTGTTGTATAATGACTGTTTGGAATGGGGGGGGGGGTTGGATTGGAGGGAAATATGAAAGCTTAAAGTGTTGGTAGCGAAAATTATTATAACCTTTCATCAAGGATGTCTTCTTTGGCTTGGCTTCGCGGACGAAGATTTATGGAGGGGGTAAAAAGTCCACGTCAGCTGCAGGCTCGTTTGTGGCTGACAAGTCCGATGCGGGACAGGCAGACACGATTGCAGCGGTTGCAGGGGAAAATTGGTTGGTTGGGGTTGGGTGTTGGGTTTTTCCTCCTTTGCCTTTTGTCAGTGAGGTGGGCTCTGCGGTCTTCTTCAAAGGATGTTGCTGCCCGCCAAACTGTGAGGCGCCAAGATGCACGGTTTGAGGCGTTATCAGCCCACTGGCGGTGGTCAATGTGGCAGGCACCAAGAGATTTCTTTAGGCAGTCCTTGTACCTTTTCTTTGGTGCACCTCTGTCACGGTGGCCAGTGGAGAGCTCGCCATATAACACGATCTTGGGAAGGCGATGGTCCTCCATTCTGGAGATGTGACCCATCCAGCGCAGCTGGATCTTCAGCAGCGTGGACTCGATGCTGTCGACCTCTGCCATCTCGAGTACTTCGACGTTAGGGATGTAAGCGCTCCAATGGATGTTGAGGATGGAGCGGAGACAACGCTGGTGGAAGCGTTGTCAGTGATTACATCAAGGATGTAATCACTGAATATATAGCGATTTGAGAAAGCTAGCATCATTTTGTTAAGAATAAGTTCAATTGTTCTGAAGAGGGTGAGTAAAAATATTATCAATGTTGATTCAAAATAAAAATAATTTAGATTCTACATAAATGAATACCTGCAAAAAAAAATAGGAATTTAATTGGATGGGTCGTGTTCTAATTATCTCTCCCCTCACTTGTTTCGAAGCAGCTAAAATTTACACAATCCCTCAAGGGATAACAATTTATCCACCTGCTGCCTGATGAACTTAAAGCACACGCATACCCCCTCACTCCGCCATTCTGATAAAACTAACAATGGCACGTGGTTTGTTACGTTGCCTTCCCGTGTTTAGAATAAACCACAGGAGACTTTCTCCAAGTCTCCAGATAGCTGGATCTGGAGGACCTATTTCCTCACGTCACCGAAACTCACATAATTTTGTATCCAGTCATAAAATGTGCGAGGCTGCTGGCTGCATATGCAATGTTTTATCACTTTGAGTTCATCTCTCTCTTCTGAATTTAGCTTCCCCTGGCATTTGGTGTCTTACTTGCCCCTTTCGTTCTCTCTTTTAAACGTCAGTTTGAGAGTAGCTGCCTTCACCCCCTACCCAGGCAATTCATTCGATTTTCCAACCAACCTCTGGATGAAAAATCTCTTCCTCATCTCCTCTCTAAACCTATGCCCTTTAGCTTGAGATACTTGTACTGTGCTGGAAAGTTTTCTTTATCTGTTTCTTCTAGATTCTAGTGGCAACAATTTTACTTTTTGTATTCATACGAATAAAAATTGTGTTGTTGGAAGGTGAACATTTAATAAAAGTAGGTTAGTGACCTGAAAGATCCTATTTGCAATAGTGGATGCATGTTATGAAAAATAATCTTGGTAATCTTGTAAAAATTGATTGCACAGCAATAAGAAATTCTCCTCTGTGGAAGATTAGGGGAGGTCTTTACAGTTTTATTGGAATTTATAGGAAAAGTATCTATCTGTATAACCAAGGGAAAATAGCAGTTTATTGAGTCATCCTTAAAATGTATGAAATTTAATCATGAAGTATAGAGTAGTAAAACATGGAAC
This sequence comes from Narcine bancroftii, assembly GCF_036971445.1. Lineage (NCBI taxonomy): Eukaryota > Metazoa > Chordata > Chondrichthyes > Torpediniformes > Narcinidae > Narcine > Narcine bancroftii. The sequence goes on along the minus strand of NC_091476.1, from coordinate 105,892,188 downwards.
AGACTCTTTGCCAAATTCATCCATGCTGACCAAGGTGACATTCTGGGTGAGCCCATTTGCCTATATTTAGCCAATATCCTTCCAAGCCCTTCCAATTTTTTTTTTAGGGAGTAAATCTTGAGGAATTAACCCAAATTCATAATTTTCCAATTCAGTTCATTCTTGCATTTCAGTATCGTTTTAGACACAAAAACTACATGCCTTTCTTGAGGGAAAAAATGATGACTGGTAAACAGGGCCCTTTGGATGACAATCCATAAACTTTGCCATTATCCCATCTTAAGCACAACAAAATTTGCCATTTTTTGAAACATGACATGAACCTTTCAGAATTGGAAACTGGATGTGGTTAAAATCTCTTCAATATCATTGATCATCTTGGAACATACCTGATTAGAGTAAGATGATCTCTTTATATGGCAAGTTAGTTGCTGTTAAGTATTTATCTGCTACTCCAGATTTAACCTAATTAAACAAAATTCAAAATTTTTCTCATTCAGAAAGTTTAGAGTTTGAAGTAAATCTTTAAAATACTTTCCTTTAGGATAAAAACTCCCTCAAATATTTGGAATATTAAGATTTTGTATGTATGTTATCAAACAATATCTTCAACTTGGGTGTAGTTTATAACAAATTTTTGAACTATTTTGTTCTAAAATGTGCCGATGTGTAATATCCCTGCTAAAATGTTTCATTAAAATGATCTTCATAATGCACAGTTCCAAGCTGGCATTGTAGGCAATTTCAAAGGTCTGACAAGCAAAAAAAGATTGGTGTCAACTTGTATATCAAGATGATAATAATTAATGCACTGAATAATGTAGCAATTAGTCCAATAAGGACAGCAGTGACATTCATGGCAGTAAAGAGGTTTCTCTCTTTTTATGCAAAATGTTAATGGGGGAAGGCTTCAAACTGACAGATCTTGCACAGAAGGAAAGCTTTTATTTTTGTACATAATATATACCAAAGAAAAAAATCAACAGTGTCTGCACCTGATTATAAAATCTGTCTAGCAAGGAAAACTTGGAAAATTTATAGAATTCAGATTAATCTGTTTTATTTTCTGCTATTTAGATAATCAGTTATTGATTTCATATACTTCCAATGACAAATATGTAAGTATTAATAGACAATACAGAGAGCTAAAGTCAAAGTTCAGATTTATTGTCAGAGACAATACAACCCTAAGATTCTTTTTCCTGTGGGCAAGGCAGAATTAACACGTATTGGTTGTGCAAAAAAAAACTGTACTAAATGTTCAGATGTAAACAAATAAAGAAATGCAAACAAATTAACTGTGCAATATAGAGAGAAAAATAATCAATAAAGTGCAAAAGTAAAAGTCCTGAAATCAGTCCCTGATTGAGGTTATTGGTTAGGGGAGTCCGATAGCAGAGGCATAGAGGTTGTTCCTGAACCTGGTGGTGTAAGAATGTGGCGCTGTGATAGTACAGATTCTATCACCAATGTGTACATGTACAGATTGTAGTGTAGGATAACTGTGATTGGCTGAGCATGTAGCCACACCTACTGACAGGTCTTAAAGGATTGCTCCTAGCCAGACCAGGTCATTCTGGACTGGTCGACCTACTTGTGATATGCTCCAGTCTTTTAGTTAATAAAATCCTTGGTTTGGATCAACAAGTCTTTAGTTCTTTTGACACGCACAGGTGCCTATACCTCTTTCCTGATCATAGAAATGAGAACAGAGCATGTGTTGGGTGGTGTGGATCCTTGATGATTGATGCTGCTCTCTGACAGCATTCCCTGTAGATGTTCTCTATGGTGCGGATGGGTTGCCTGTGATGTCTTGAGCTGTGCCACTGCCTTTTGCTGGGCAGGGATGTTGGTGTCCCCTTACCAGACCATGATGCAGCTAGTGAGTACACTTTCCACCACACATCTGTAGAAATGTGCCAGGTTTCCGATATCAAACCAAACCTCCACAAACTCTTGAGGAAGTGAAGGCACTGAAATGCTTTCTTCATGAGGTTATTTGTGTGTTGGGTCCAGGAAAGTCCTCTGAGATAGTGATTCACAAGAACACATTTTCTCACACTCCACCTCTGGTTCCCCAATGATCCCACTGGATCATGCATCTCTTGTTTTCACTTCCTGAAGTCAATAATTAGTTTTTTGGTTTTGGTGACAGAATGCGAGGTTGTTGTTGGTACACTATTCCACCAAGTTTACAATTTCCTCCTGTATGCTGACTCACTGCTCTTTACATTCAAGCCAAATGGCCTCTTCGAATGTCCCAAAAGTGCTTTGAATGATTATGAAAAACAAGCATTCAGTCCTGTAAAAATAGCACCTAAAATGCTATCATATGTTTTGGGGCAACCATGATACCCTCTTCCACATTTTTGATACTCAACTATTTCATTATATTATTCTATGGTCCATAAACTTGAGGTTACCTAAACACAACTCCTCCTAACTAACATGCATCAAGCCTTAGACATGCATTATTCCTCTGCCTGATGACTGACAGTAGCTTCTGGTTAAGCAATACAGTAGAATCCCTGGTATCCAGCACCTATAGGGATGGGTAGATGCCAGATAAGTGAATTTTCAGGTAGCTTGAGATTGCGTGTTGCATGGATTGGTAAACTAATGGTGAGACATGCCAATTTTAAACTTTAGTAATTTTTACCTGTTAATTTTCTGTGATATTTTTTCCAGTTGCTTGAATTCCAGATAACATGTTTTTTGTTTTTCAAATTCTTTGACTATAATTTGACTACAACTACTCCTTTAATGCCAGCAAGACCAAGGAACTGATCATAGACATCCAAAAGAGAGGTGGAGCTCACTCCCTGGACCACAACAGCTCAGAGGTGGAGACAGTAGACAGCTCTAGATCTTGGAAGTAAGTAACTTCAGTGACCTGTTCTGGTCCATCCTTGTCAATGAAGTGGCCAAGAAAGAGCACCAGCACCTCAACCTGCTCAGAAGTCTGAGCAAATTTGACCCATCAACCCTGGCTCTTAACAAGGCCTATTGGTGCACCATAGAAACTATTCTGTGGTATGTGAACTGCTCCGCCCAAGACAGCAAGAAAGTGCAGAGGACAGTAAACACAGCACAGTTGATCACACATAAACCCCTCCCCTCTATCAACTCAATCTATACTTCCCACTGCATTGGAAAAGGAGCTAACATATTAAAAGACATCCTTACCAGGCCACACTCTCTTCACCCTCCTCCCATCACCAGGATTAATTCTATCTGCCATTACAATGCCCATCTCAGCAAATCAACATCATCCCATATCCTACAGCAATCTTCTTCACTGTCAACAATATTACTGATATTTGTAAAAACACAATGTTAGAGAAACTCAGCAGGACAAACTGCACACTTTATATAACAAAGATTAAGATTCATAACCAACATTTTGGGCTTGAGCCCTTCATCAAGAGATGAGCAAAATGTAGACAGGAGCCTGATTAAAATGGTGGGGGGAAGGAGGAGAGGCAGGGGAGGAGCACAGTTTCATAGGTAACAAGAGGTTTCAAGAGGTAACAGGTGGATAAGGGAGAGAGAGCAGAAGAGAAAACAGGGGGAGGGGGATAGCTCTATGAACTGAGAGGGAAGGGATGGAGAGATGAAGGAAAGAAGAGGGATGAGGGATGCCTTCTACAAAAATTATTGATCCTACATTCATATCCAAATAATTAATGTCCCTAGCACATAGTAAGGGACCTGGCACCTTATGAACTTGAGCCACCTATCCTTCTCTTCCCCAGACAGCCCCCTTAAATTAATCAGACTTCTTTTGTCTCCAAATAGCAGTTGAAAGGAAAATTTATTTTCCTCATGATTTTGATGGGAAAATTTTGAAGGACACGACCTTCACGCTGGAAGGTCAAAAGGATTATCACTGGTCTTGTTTTCATTTGTGACATTTCAAAGATGTTGTAAAATGAGGAAAGTGCCTTTGCAGAGAGAAAAATATATCTGTTTAGATTCAGTCATTTATTTCAGTTAAAAGTTTAGTTCATGTTGAAAAATAACGCTGGTATTAATGGCTGAAAATGGTAAGGCTAGCAGTACAAACCAAGCAATAGCCAATTGGAAACCTATCTTATGTACCATGATGGAAAATAAAATCAGGCCCAGTGTAAAACAGAGAAGGAAAAATAAATCAACCAACATATCTTTTAATTTGTACAAGTATAGTATTGGAGAACTTTGGCATAGTCTGAATTCCTGTCCCTTCCATACAGGAAATTATTCCTGAAACAAAATTAAAAATTATGCCTTCATTGGCCAATAGTAATAGTTCATGGGAACCAGTTTATATTTCTAGAGAAGGATTGAGATTTAAAATTCATAGACCTATTCTTAGTTTATATTATCCACAACAACTCTCTGAACTATCCAGAGAAAAAAAATACAGCTTATTCACTCTCCCCTCATCACTGGTACACATCCATTTCAGGCAACAAATGGTGAAACTCCTCCCCCAGAAGGGTCTATTGCCATGTTGTATGTCTAAATTTACATTTAATGCAGAGTAATCCAGTCCCTTAGAATTTTTCCAATAATTTCCCTATCCCTATGTTAGACATGCTGGCTTGGAAGACTTTGCTTCCTGAACACTTGAGGGTGTATTTTATGGAGTTTGGGCTGCTGATTCACTAAAATCAGCTTAACATTTTCCTATCATATTTGAAGTCTACTTCAAGCCTACAAAACCATGAAGTGCAGCATGTCAATGAAAATTCATTTTCTGCATTCGCACTTGGACGTCTTCCCTGCTGATCTTCATGGCATCAGTGACATTGCGACCATGGAAAAATGGTATCAGGGCAACTGGAACCCATCAATGTTGGTACTGACAAAAGAAGAATCAGATGCTGAGTACAAATGAAAATCAGTGGCAAAACAATGTCCGAATCCAATTGTGTCAGCGTCATTATGTGATTAAACTTGCTAAATTCAATAAGAGTTAATTTAATGTTTCTTCATTTTCCTACATGATATAGCAAATCTGAAATTATCTTTGTCTTCAGCTTGAAGTTGTCTATTGTAATCCACAATTTTATTTTCATGAAGCAAATCTTTTGGAAAAAATTGTTGTCCATTGTTATTTTGTGTTTCTTTATCTTCTTGAATTTGCTCTTCTCCAGAATTCTGTGGCTACGAAAAATATGAAACCATCTAGTAAGACCAGTATTGTAATTACAGATGAAACTTGTATGATATTTAATAGGACCATTCAAAATAAATCAGAGTTTTGATAAAGTGAAGTTTTTATGCAACGTTGGGACAGTTGATAATCAGAGGAAACAAATTTAAAATATTTATTACAAGTATCATGGGGAGATGCAGAGACAGGTTTTCTTCATGCAATCTGCTGTAATGAATTGGAAGCCAGTTCTGATTCATTTATAACTTTCAAGATGGATATATATTTGTAAAAGTAAAAAAAAAACATCAGAGCCATGGGGAAAGGCAAGTAATATAAATAATCAAATAGTTCTTGCAAAAAGCCAAAAGCAGCTTTAAGAACTAAATATCTTCCTTTGATCTTGTAGGATTCTATGTTGCTTTAGACTTTATTATGTGTTTTAAGAAATGTAACACATCATTCCTGATTGATATCTCTTTATCAGACAGACTGCACAAAAAATGAGGTAAATTCATTGCACTTCAGTCATCATATTTCAAACTGGTAAAGATAGCCAGTAAGAAAAATAAATGTGATGCATCATTCTGGCACATCTAGGATTTCCACATGCATGTCAATTTGTAAACTTCCCTCATTAGTAACAATTCATCTCGAAGTCTCCAAATGGTTGTGTTACTTTTATTGCATTTGGATTGAGGCCTCAGTGGAATAGGCTTGAAACAATGTCATTACTATATAGAAGAACGTTACTGTTGATAACACTCTACAAAGTCACAAGGGCAATGCCAAGGTAGATCCATTAGTTAAATTTAAACAAAGGAAAAAGGCTTTGTCTGCTTGAATAGTTAATTGTGACCATGAAAACAGGTTGCTTTCAGGCAAAACTGTTAACATAGTAAAAGATATCACTGAAGAAAACTGAGACAAAGTTGTTGCTTATGGACATTGCCCAACGAGAAATTGCCAAGAACAAATCAAAAGTGGGTTTGTTATCGAAGTTGGAAAAGGAGAAGACTCTCTGTGTGATCATTGAGGCTCATGAAAGTAGCCAATGTGTCAAGGTGAAGCTATTATCAACCAAGCTAATCAAATACTGCACGGTCTTTCATGGGTATTTAGTTACAAGCTAAAATAGGTTATTGCAAATGTTATTACTTCACTGGCAAAGGTTCATCCTGGAACATGAAAAATGGATGATTTATCAAAGCAACATTGACTGCATTGTTTCCTCCATTTCAAGATTGACTACACCTTGAAAGTACCTACAAAATGTTTTGGAATGGCTGAGAGTCATTATGTACAACAAATAAATGCAAGTCTTTCTTTCATCTAAGACTTCTCAGGGATTATTAAATAGAGAGTAGGAATGGATACCTAGGTTGATTTTGGTTGAAATTAGAGGAAAAAAAAGTCTCAGTAGTTTTATTAATACAACAGCTTATTCGTCATCCTGTGTAACAAGGGCCTTCTGCTATGAATCTTCCTCTCAAAGCATCTGACATATATGCCACTTTGACACTGTATTTTATTTTTAAGTAACCTTGTAAATTGTGCTCACATGAACCCTGGTGTTTGAGCTTAACAGGTTAACAAAGCACATAATAAAAGCTGTTGACAGAGATTCTCTGAGTGCATCAAGTCTGCCCTTAACATCAGACACTGTCGAAGCTATTACCTCATCTGTTCATAGAGACAGATGACCATGTGACTTAAAAGATTGGGCTCATTACTCAAAGCAACTAATGGCGCTTCTCTGGTGTAGACTGGAATGCGTCATTTAAAATTCAACCTCAGCAAAGCATTCATGCCTGAGTCAGCAAATCACTCCCCAAGGACTGAATTACCTTGTTTATCGGAGGAGCATTGAACCCAATTGCTGCGTAATTTAAAGTAAAATCGTTCTTTGCTTCGACAAGAATAATTTATATTGTCTTCTCACATCCACAAAACGAATGCAGTTCCAATGCTGCAATCATTGGGAAAGGATGCCTATTGTTCTACCTGCTACAAGTATAGCGTCAGTGATTGGGACCGGACCAGGGTTCGAATCCCGTGGTCTCTGTCAGGAGTTTGTACTTTCTCCTCATGTCTGCGTGGGTTTTCTCCGGGGGCTCTGGTTTCCTCCCACTGTTCAAAACATACTGTGGGTGTAGGTTAATGGGATGTAAATTAGACGGCATGGATTCATGGGCTAAAATGGTCTGTTACTGTGCTGTATGTAAAATGTAACAGTGCTGTATGTATTGTTACTTAAACAATAATTCTATTATAATGATATTTTGCAACTTTGTATAATGGAACAAACAAGATGAATTAATTATAGAAAATAATTAAAATGGCTATTTATACTGAACAGCATACTTTGCATTTTTGTTGGAGACTTATTTGGCCAATTTGATTAAATGGGTGAAAATGCAGCTAACTGATCAGAACTTCACATAAATTGAAAAAGAGTATTTAATATCAATCTTAAGAAAAGTTTTGCTGGGGTATATACTTTGATATGGGCCCAAAGCAAGGTCAAGGGACATCATCTCATTTCCCATCTAGAGATGTTGTAACTTGACTTCAACAATTTAAGATAATCACTCTTTCCTGTTTGTGCCTGAAATAGTTAGTTCTGAAGTAAGGTCAGCTGTATGTAATAACTCAGTTTCTCTCCTTCATGATGCTGCTTGACCTGCATTCTTTTTTATTTGTTTTGGATTCCCAGCTCCTGCAGTATACTTCCTATTGTTGTTTCGAAAGGATTTTTTTTTCTCTGCACTTGCCCTCATTTATCTATTAACTTGCTGGCTCTGGAAACATTGTGTCACCTGGACAATTTGGTATGCACCCTTTCACTGAGATTTCTTCCATTCTCCCTTGCAACTCTATTTCTGTACAATTTAAATCACATCTGTTTGCTCACTTTTCGAGTTCTGATGAAAGGTAATAAGCTGAAAATATTAACTCTCATTCTCTCTCTAAAGGCATTCTAATAGAATCATGTAAAAATGTGTATGATGGAACAAATGAAGTACTGTACTCAAAGGCAAAGTCGGCATCAGAACAAATCTAATCGAGGGGCATTAGGGTAACCGCGGGGGGTGGCAGCAGCATCGGACTGGGTGGGTGGAGGGAGCACAATAAATCATTTGCGGGGGCATGGCTCACAAATGCCTCCCTCCTACACATGATGCCAACCCTGCTCAAAGGTGATGGATTTCCAGGAAAGTTAGCCTATTTTAAGAATAAAGTGGAATGAAGAGTTTACATTTTAAAAAGCAATGAGATAAATCTGACAGTTAATATGTTACTATATCTCATTGGGCACAATAGATCATGAAATTCTCAAATATGACCCTGGAGAACTCATTAATTGGATTACAAACAGATGACTTCCTGCTTAGAAATGAAACAATTGACTTGTTCTTTACAAGTAACCAGGGACAGGGAGAATCCTTTGATACTACTTTAATGGAGTCAAGACTGATAGCAGATACAGTTTTGGAGATTCGAAACATACACTCATCAGAGATCAAATTATTTTTGGAATCGATAAAGTTTTTTTGGAAGGGGGCAGCCACAGTATAAGACAAAGTTACTCCAGAAAAACGTACACAGATGCGCAACAAGTGGAAATATGTACAATGAGGTGCAAAAAAGCACAACTAGGTAAGTCCAGCTTGAGATGTCAATCAGCATTTTGGACAGAAACCCTAATTCTACATACAGGCGAAGAGTATGCATGATATGGATTGATAAATTATTTCAACAAACTGCAGGATGAATGAGGATATCAAATGTCTATGGGAGGAGGAGATGAACCATGCAAGGATAAAAACTGAATCAAATTAAGAATAGCATGAAAATAATGGGCCCAAACAGTTTCCATTCTCTGGAAGTTTGTTGTCAGTGTGCCAAATTTTGGTGCAAGAGCAGTGACTCTGGAGTAATATGTGACATCCGCCCAGAGCCTGCATCCATCTTCAAATAGTGTAGTTGAAACCTAAAGATTATGTGTAGTCAATGTACAATAAAATCACACTGAAGCCTGAAGATGATAAACCTGAAGAATCATGAGATATATGATATAGATTTCATTGCAGTAGACCAGAAAAATGGAAGTAGATTTTTTTTAAAACAAATTTAGACATACAGTATGAGCCTGTGCCACCCAACTTACATCCAATTAACCTACACTTACTTTTCGAATGGTGGGAGGAAACCAGATCCCCCCAGAGAAAACCCACACAGATATGGGGGAAATGTACAAATTCCTTACAGAAAGCGTGTGATTCGAACCCTAGTCCTGATCGCTGGCGCTGTAAAAGTGTTGCGCTAACTGCTACACCACCTGTGCCCCCAAAGATTACAATAGATGGGACTGATAAAGAATTGCAGTGGCAAGATTATAAAAATTGGTTCAACTTAAGCAACCACTTCAGTCGTGCACCTCACAGACGAATACATTGATATATTTCATAAAACTACAGAATGAGAAAGAAAATACCATCTCGTCAGATGAATGAAAATAGCTGGTAACATTCCCCAAGGAATGTTCCAGTGACTCTCAAGAGGAAACTGAAAACCAAGATTGATTGAACTAATGATGATATGAGACCCAGCAAGATACCTACCATAAGTAGAGAAATGTTCTGGCAAGTAGAGTATGTTGCCTACAGCCAAGAGATGATAATGCAGTAAAAACAGAAAATGCTAAAAAAAAAATAGCCATTGTAACAACATCTGTGGAAAGAGAAATGGTTAATGTTTAGGGAAAAAGAGGAAACAATTAAAATTTTTTGAAGATGTGACAAAGGGTTATATGGAGTACAAAGCAGGGGATGTTATTTATCTGGATTTTGGTAAAGCATGTGATTAGGACCCACATCTGGAATAGGAAGCCAGCCTGTTGTTTGGATAAAAGTTAGTTTAGTGATAGGAGCCAGAAATGGTTGCAGAGGGTAGGTTTTCAGATGGAGGATCATGACCAGTGGAGTGCCTCAGATGGAGGATCGTGACCATATAACCATAACCATATAACCATTTACGGAGCGGAAATAGGCCATGTTAGCCTTTCGAGTCCGCACCGGTTCACTGATTTTGTGCGCCCTCTTCAGGCATTGGTCCCGGTAGATCTTCATTCAATAACGATGAAGTGATAAAATTGCCAAAATGAGACATGAAAGTCTGTGGATGAGATGTTGCCACCTCTTGGAGAGTCTCAAACTTCAGCAGTGGGACCATGGCTTATATTACCCAAAAGTTGTTTACTTCAGATCTTATCTCTTTGAACAAATGATTTAATTATCTTCAAGGTCTCCTGACAGTCTGCGACCAACAAAAGAAAACTGCATCTCTGGGCCTCATGGTGGAAGTTGGATAATGTCTACTAAATATGCATCCTGGGCCTCATGGTGTAAATTTAGATAATGTCTTTTGGAGTGCCTCAGGGCTCATACCCTTGCTTTTTGTAATATATATAATTGATTTTGAGAAGGATGCTTATGGCAATGTAAGTTGGCTAATGATACAAAAATATGTACCATGAAGAAGATTTCTTGGGTTTACAATGGGATCCAGATCAGATGGAGAACTGAGGTAAGGAATGGTAGATGCAGATCAGCTTAGGGAGGTGAAAAGTGCTGCATCTGGGTAAATAGAACAGGGGCAAGGTTTGTTCTGTTAACAGCAGTACGCTAAAGAGTGTTATGGGGCAAAGAGACCTAGGGGTGCAGGTAGATAGCTCTTTAAAGATGGCAACACAGATCGACAAAATACTGAAGAAAGCATTTGGGATGCTCATAAAGTTGGAAAGGGTACAAGAGAGGATTATAAAGTTGTGCCAGAATTGGGGAGGCTGAGTTATCGTGAGAGACTAGAAAAACTACTCCTGTTTTCCTCAGAGTATAGGAGGTTGAGAGGAGATCATATTGAGGGCAATTAAATCATGAGGGACATGGAGAGAACTATGGTGTGATAAGGAAACAAAGATGAAATGTTCTCTTAAGAATTAAAATATTAATTGATTACTAATTAGTATTGTCAAGTCAACACCTTTTATCTGGCCTGGGCTAGAATTCAAGCCTAAGGTCTTTCAGTTTCAGGGCATATTCCTGCTGCCCTTTCCTTGGGGATAGAGGCCACAAATGATGATGAGAGTGCCTTGGACTATATTGTTTCTATTATTCAAATAGAAAGACTCTAGACCTCCAACAATGGTTTTCTCATATTTAAGTTTCGAAAAAAATAGATATCATTTATTTGATGCATGGGTGAAATTTGAAGCTACATGATGTTTTATGTCTCATTTTCATTTGATGTAGGTGTTTTTAATGCGATTAGATCTACTCACTCTTCCAGATGAGATATAGTCTTTGTTTTTGATTCACGGTATGAATCAAAAGCTACAAAATATATGTAACCCTCAAGATAAACTGCTCAGATTTTTTTTGGGTTATTTTTTATTTTAATAGAGTAGGTTAGGCATTAAGTTTTTATGTCTTTTCTGTCTTCATCCAGTGCAGTGGAAGGGGACTGAGTTTATACTGTTTGCAGTTTTATCTTGCTATATATACATATATAATATTGTATTGTTATGAGCCCAGAGGACCCCAAAACCAGCAGCAATAGAAATTCACCAAGTAAAATGGTTACTTAAACAAAAGTTACTTTTAATTTTCTTTAAACATAAAAACAGGATCAAACTTTAAAGTATTACTATTACGATTAACCCCCTTCTAAGTTCACGTATATGCAATGTGTATATGTTCAGGAAAGTTCTTTGTTTAATAGTCCAGATATTCACTTTTCACTTCTCCAAGTTCACCGGTATCAGGCAATTCTTATACTGTGCACAGAATTTAACATCCATGAATTTTCACCAGGCTCTGGTGCTTAAAGTTAAATGGTTACCACTCAGGAAAGTACTTGGTAGTTTCAGAGAGATATTTGTTACTCGTTGGACACACACACAAACTGATTTCCTCCGATTAGTCACTTCAGTGTCTTGCTGAAGAAACTTGCCCCATCATGGGTTTTCCAAATGATAACCTCTTCTTCCAGGTCACCACAGAGTTCCTCTTGTTTCCCTTATTTCAGGAGAAACACTCTAGCCAGCCATTTCCTCTTGTAAGGACTGAAAGGGTTTTCAACCAGCTGAACTCAGAACTCACAACCCACCTTCAAAATGGGGTTTTCAACAAGCCTGCGAGCTTGCCATGTTGCAGCCTCCAAAAATTACTGCAGAACTAAGAGAAATCCTGATTGTTCTTTCCTCTCTCTCTGCTTGTAAACACCAACTTCTCCCAAGGCTCCCAAACCCAATACTTGAAAGATCTTTATCAGCACTTGAATCTGGACTTCTCCATTTGCACCTGCTTTTGAAATTCTTTCCAAAGCAGTTCCTTTGTCTCTGCAAAGTCACGGAACCTGAATGTCTGGCTTCAGCAAAGCTCTTGCATTTTAAATGAGATGTAAAGTGGAAGTATCTGTTTGTAAAGTGACCTACACTAAACCCCCACAATCTATCTCTTTTAAAAACATATTTATATATAATATATTATATAATATAACCTGTAACAGTATTTTCAGTTTTGTTCCCTTTTTTTCATTGTACTGTATTTATTATAAAAAGCATAAAAAAGATTGAAAAAGAAAAATGAGTGGCTTGGCAAGGTGCAATGTTGCATCTTGTTATTAGTGGACAAATGGAGCCATTTAATAACAGTGGTAAAGGATGTGAATGTTAAGGGTAGTAGATGTTGTGTCAATCAGGTGCCATCTACAGCTTTTTTTCTGCTTTGCTCTCTGATGGTTGATAAAGGGAAAAAAGGTGTTGGCACAATGGACCAAAATGCCTATTTCTGTACTGTTACATTCCAAATTAAAGAAAGAACTTGCCTTTCCATATAGCTTTTTCATGACCTTGGGACATCACAACACACTTCTCAGCTAATTAAATAATTTTGAAGTGTAGTTAATGTTCTAATGGAGGAAGAATTGGAACATGTAGTGCCTGCCAGTGTGAATTTGGCAAATATTTTCTTGGGTGCAACTGGATTTAATCATGGTTATTTTGTGTTGTTTGGAATATTAGTAGTGAATTAGTAGTGCTGTCTGGCTGTGCTCATAACTGTTCGTGACCACAAACATCAATAAACCTTTGCAAATGGAATAACTTTATTCCAATGTGCTGTCCTTGTAGGTAGGTAGCACAATATTGTCATCACAGGCACAGGGGATGAGGCTCAGAGGCAACTGTCTGTGATCAAAGCCTATCTGAGTTTGATTATTAAAGCTATTATATTTTGCAAATTTTTGCCAGGCTGCTTTTGGCTGCTTTCCTATTAAATACAGGACAATGAACAATAAATTGTTTCTGATTAACAAGATGCATTAGTGAACAATGTGAGTGCAATTATTTAAGGCCTACCCAATGCTGAATTTTGTTCCTCAGTTCTTTAAGTTTTGCACCACATAAAACAATAAATTCTGGTTTCAAACAAAAGTTTATTTGAATCAAAAACTGGGCTAATAAAATTACAAATCCATTTACTGAATTTGTATCAAATGATTTTGTTTTTCATGGAATGTTTGTGTATGGAGAGGTTATTCAGCTTCTTGAACCAGTCCATTATTTAATGAAATCCTAATCACAGTACCTTAGCTGAATCTATCTGCTTTGATTACCGAATCTTTATTATATTCAATGTAAAAAAATTAACTCAGTTTTTAAATTTTCAACTGATACATCTTCCCTGCAACTCCAAAATCATCTATATCTTCAGAAGATTTTTAATATTCTATGTGCAGAAGTGCTTCCTCGTGTTATCACTTTTGAAATGCTGGTGTAGATTTACTGTTTTCTTTGCTGTTTTTATCTCGACTTTCTATGTCATCATGTTGTTCATTCTTACCCAGGACCTCAACACTACAGAATTCAGTTATCTGAAAGGTTTTAAAACCCAAAGTTGTGGTGCTCAAGCCACAAACCTTGATTTAATCATCTCTTCTATTCTCTTGCAACTGTAACCTTGACCTTTCTTCCACCACCTAAAAATAATTTAAACCAAAACAAGGATCAAAGGAGATTGTGTCAGTTGCCTAGCACATATGTATCAGTGGAATGTCACAGATTAAGATAAGGAGACAGGATGGAGTCTAGGGCATGCCATTCAGGTCAATGCCCCTTCCTATCAGCTTCCAACAGGCATGAAGTGACAACATCAAAAATAATGAAGGCTTCAATTATCTGGAAAGTATCCGAAAAGACCAAAGTAATACTTTGCTATAAATATCCTATTTTCTTACTGTAACTCTGGGTTATTTCAATTAATCTGAATCTCTGCACCAGAATGGAATCCTTACACATTCCCAAAATAACCCGAGGGATATGAGAATTTGTTTTGTGCCACAAGTCATAATGATTCAGACTTTCTGAAAAGATGAAAGAAACAATTTAGATCTTTATTTTCAAATGCTTAATGGATATTTTTTTTATCAATTTAATAATTATAAAATTAATGAAGACAGAGCAGGTGATTGGGACAATATATCTTATTAGTTCTTAGGAAGTGGATAATGCTGGTAGGGCCAACATTTATTCTCCAAATCTAATCGAACTTGAGAAGATTCTTGTGAACAGCCATTTTGAGCTATTGTAGTCCATATGTTGAAGGGTCTTAGTGTTGTTATATAGGGAGTCAAAGATTTTGACACACTAATAATGGAGGATGAGGCCTGACATGGTAAGGAATTTCCAGCCAGTTACATTTTTTTCAGTGCCTCAGAATCTAGGGTCAGGGATGATGGCTGCTGGAAGACCATGAGTTTTGTGCCAGGTCTTCAGTTCACAGATAGGTTGTTTGAACGGAGCAGAAACTCTCATTCAACCTCTTATTGCTACAGTCAGAGGTTTCCACCTGCTTCAAAAGGGTATCAATCATCCTGGTACCCAAGAAGAGCAGAGGGAGCTGCCTCAATGACCATCACCCAGTAGTACTAACTTCTACTGTGATGAAATGCTTTGAGAGGGTGTTAATAGTTAGAATTAACATGTACCTAACCAAAGATCTGGTCCCACTTTAATTCACCTATTCACCATCAGTCCACAGCAGATGCAATATCGCTGGCTCTCCACTCAGCTCTGGATCTCCTCGAAAACAGCAATTCATTCATACGGCTGCTCTTCATCGACTACAGCTTAGCCTTCAATACCATTATCCCCTCCATGCTGGTCAAGAAGCTACAAACTCTAGGCCTCTGCACCCCGATCTGCAACTGGATCCTTGACTTTCTCATTGTAAGACTGCAGTCAGTACAAATTGGAAGAAACATCTCTCCCTTACTGATTATCAACACAGGCACACCCCAAGGATGTGCTTAGCCCACTGTTATACTCATTATATACCCATGACTGTATGGCCAGGAACAATTCCAATGCCATCTACCAGTTGGCCAATGACACCACAGTTGTCAGCAGAATCACAACTGGCAATGAGGAAGTGTACAAGAGGAAGATAGATCAACTCATTGAATGGTGTAATGACAACAATCTTGCACTCAACATCAGCAAAACCAAGGAGATGACTGTGGATTTCAGGGAACATGACCCAGTCCTCATCGAGGGCTCAGAAGTGGAGAGGATTAAGAACTTTAAATTCTTGGGTGTCAACATCTCCGAGGATCTGTCCTGGAGCCTCCATGTTGATGCAATCACAAAGAAGACTCGCCAGTGGCTATACTTTGTGAGGTGTCTGAGGCAGTTTGGTATGACACCGAAGACTCTCATAAACATCTACAGGTGTATTGTGGAGAGTATCAGTGCCAACTCTCAGGAAAAGAATAAACTTCTGAGGGTTGTTAATTCGACCTGTGACCACATCACAGACACCAGACTTCACTCCATCAAGGACATCTACATGAGGCGGTGTCTTAAAAAAGCAGCCTCTATCGTCAAAGACCTCCATCACTCAAGCCATGCCCTCTTCACTCTGCTGCCAGCGAAGAAAAAGGTACAGGAGCCTAAAGAGGAACACTCAACAGCACAACAGCTTCTTCCCCATTGCCATCAGATTCTTGAATAATCATTGAACCATAAGCTTTATGCACTGTTATTTTTACTTTTTTAGAGTAATGATGTAAGATGGTTATAACATGAATGTTTGCTCTATGATGCTGCAGCAAAACATTGAATTTCATGACTCATTCATAACAATAAATCCTGATTCTGATCAGCTGCCCAAAAACCATAAAATACACTCAGAAATGTTCAGGAAGAAAAATCTTTGTTCTCCAGGTTTATTAATGTACAATTTATATTTTAATGATTATTTGTTCCATGAGCAGCATTAACGTAATTCAGAGCTGCCATCTTGTCCCTGGAACAGTGATCTAGAACTTTGCTATCTCTATTAATGCAATAGTTCACTACCATATTTCTTTACTCAGCAAAATATGTTTGCAGTGGAATTTGAAAGCACACGATCAGGCCAATCAGTCTTAATGCTTCACACCAACAAAATCCTTCACGGACACATCACCATTTCCCATTCTTTCTGAATTTCTTTCTTCCTGTCCTCCCAGTCACATCTTTTTTTTCATCATTTTTTGTTCAAAATCCATAAGGTTACAGTTTGAGCAACTTCCCATCACTTCTGATGAAAGGAATATAACAGTGAAAATAATCAAGCTTACAATATTAGAATGCTTATCATAAAAAGTGACCATGAAATAATAGCTCACTTTGATCAGCAATTTTGGAAGAGAAAGATGAAAACTGGTCGGGAGAAAATTGCTGTTTTTGGAAATGTACAAGTAACGGAAAAAAAGAAAATCTTCAAAGTGCGTTTGAACAGCCAATTCGGTCTTTGTTCACAACACCCTAACAAATTGATCTATAAAAATATTAGTAGGCTAAATGTTACACTTGCATATTTGTTTTTACCTGCTTCTATTTGAAAAGCCAATATCTATTGTTTTTTTCCTCATCATCGTGTCAATCTGAGGATTGACAATATTGAACAGTTTCCATTCCAAATCCAGTGATGGTACCATGTTGTCCTGCTTGTTTAAGTTACAATTCAACTTAAATATTCTTCTTTCTGTCAATGGCAAGGTCACACTGGTGAACTGCTGTTGATTGTAATTACATAGATCAGGGTTAGAGTTCAACATGGACTATCTTCTTGCTTGTTTTCCCTCCCATCTCTTCTCCCCACCACAAGAATCCTCCAACTAATCTCCCCAAATACTTCAATCCTAGTTAGTGTTGAATCTGCTACACTTGTCCACGGGTAGACCAGCTGGCATACCTAATTTAAATTGTGTCCTCATTGAAAGTGGTGCAGTTATCACATCAGCTCAGTATTATCAAGATGGTTTTAGAATGGAGTCAATCATTTCATCTTCCACTAAAATTCAGACATGAAGCCAGAGCTAATTTGGAAGTAGCTGAAAATTCAAAATTCATCCTGTTTCAAGTAGCAGATTTACTTGATATCGACATCAGGAATCTTTGGCACAAATGACAGTTATTTTGGATAACTGTTGATCATTTGCTCACTTTATGTAATTCCTTGAGTGATGGGGGAAACTGACTAACTTCAAGTATTTTGTGGACACGGGTGAAATAAGAAAAACTGGTAAAAATAAACTGAGGTGTGCCAGTGACAGAAATCATTGCCGCTATGATGAACATTTCCTTTCACTCAAAACTTTGCTGGTGGTATCTCTGGCTTGAGATTAGTGTCCATTTGGCAAATTATTTTTGTCTTTATAAATCTCTATAATTTTAGTCTTCCCTATCTCTCAACCTCCTCCAGCTTTACATATAATTTAAAAAAAAAACTAGATGTTGGAAATCTGTAATAAAAGCAGAAATATTGGAAACACTCAGCAATCAGGCACAATCTGACAAAGGGCCAAGTGTTCTTTCTTTTTCCATAGATGCTGCCTCATCTACTGAGTATTTCCAACATTTTCTGTTTTATCCCAGTTTTGCAAACCTTGGAGATCTCTGCACAGATTCAATTTGGCCTTTTACTCGTCAGTGGATTTCACTACTGGCATCTATGGAGATTTTCTCCATTACTTGAATCAAAAACTCTGAAATTCTCTCCCTAATCTTGCTCTTTCTCTCTTTGTTGTGGCTTAAAACTGCCTTTTTGACAAAGCCACAAATCTTAATATCTCCTCACATAGTTCTTGGTTAAATGTTTGTGCATGTGTGTCTGTATTATACATTCAATGTGGATTCTTTCACAGTTGAATGGCTTTCTGACACTTGTAGGCTCACAGAGGAACTAATGTGAAATAAATAAGTGTCAGGAATGCTGCCAATGCCTGTTAATATCATACAAAAGCAAACACCATGTCATACTGTTGAAACACTCCCACACAGACACATACTGCATATTTGCATATACATATACACACACATACATATTCTTCTTTTCTTTGGCTTGGCTTCGAGGACGAAGATTTATGGAGGGGTAATGTCCACGTCAGCTGCGGGCTCGTTTGTGGCTGACAAGTCTGATGCGGGACAGGCAGACACGGTTGCAGCGGTTGCAGGGGAATATTTGTTGGTTGGGGTTGGGTGTTGGGTTTTTCCTCCTTTGTCTTTTGTCAGTGAGGTGGGCTCTGCGGTCTTCTTCAAAGGAGATTGCTGCCCGCCGATCTGTGAGGCGCCAAGATGCACGGTTTGAGGTGATATCAGCCCACTGGCGGTGGTCAAGAGATTTCTTTAGGCAGTCCTTGTACCTCTTCTTTGGTGCACCTCTGACACAATGGCCAGTGGAGAGCTCGCCATATAACACGATCTTGGGAAAGCGATGGTCCTCCATTCTGGAGACGTGACCAACCCAGCGCAGTTGGATCTTCAACAGCGTGGATTCGATACTGTCGGCCTCTGCCATCTCGAGTACTTCGATGTTAGGGATGAAGTCGCTCCAATGAATGTTGAGGATGGAGTGGAGACAACGCTGGTGGAAGCGTTCTAGGATCCGTAGGCATCACACATACATATATATATAATTGAAACACATGGTGCGCACAAACACATTTTATTTGATCATTGACTTCTTTTATTGCAATCCAGATGTATCAGCTTTAATGAAAATCTAACTGCAAAGATCAGCCGGAGGTTTCTCTGATTCCTGAACTTTGAAGTTACAGGCAATAATGTGAATTGTTCCCTATTTTTAAATGTTTTGTGAATTTTAACTGGAATACACAAACCATCCGTCTTCTGAAGAAGGAAGATTAAAGATTCAGGAGTTCTCCTTCAGTTGTGATCCTTCTGCTTTGATCATCTTGTTGAAAACTCACAAAATGAGTTCACTTTTGCTCACCATCATTACTTTGAGTCTGTAGACACTGGATCCCATTACAAAATTCTCACTTTTCCCAAATCTACAGTAAGAATCCTGAACATGTGGATGTTGGGGCTGCTTTTCATTTTTTTGAATCTGTAGATTTCTGCTAATTACACAGTAATGTTTCAAGTAACTCAACCAACCTCATAATCATCAAGACATACACCATGGAACAGGCCCTTCAGTCCAACACATTCATGCTGATCATGTTGGCATTCTGAGCTAGTCCCATTTGCCTGCTTTTAATTTCATATCCCTCTTAGACCTTTCTATTCATATATCTTTACAAATACCTTTTGAACATTGTAATTGCACCTGTTTCTATACCTTCCTCTAGTAGCCGTTCCAGATATGGACTACTCTCTGAGTGAAAAAAGATGCCTCTCAGGTCTCTACCAAATCTCTGCCCTATCACCTTAAACTTCTGCCCTTCATTTCCTGGGAAATAGCTGTGAACATTCACTTTGTTCCAGATGATTTTATAAAGTCACTGCTCAACTTTCTATGCTCTGAGGAAGAAGTACCCAGGCCATCCAACCTCTCCCAAGACCTCAAGTCCTCCAGTCCCAGCAAAATTCTGGTGGGACATCTACCAACTTATTTTACATCCTTCCTATAGGTGGGTGACCAGTGTAATGAGACCACACTCAACCTAATGGACAGTTTAATAAAACTGTTTGGGGAAATGCTGTAACTTCACACACAATTGATAAGACCTGAGAATTATAGAATTCAGTCCATTGTGCATCTACCTGCAATTAGAAAGGGAAATCCATCGTGTGTTTATCTAATTTCCATTTGAAAGTTACAATTGAAACTGCTTCCCTCAAATATCTGAGAATGTAATCCCTCTTTGGTTCTTTTACCAATTTACTGTGTTTGAAATCTGGATATTTAGACAATGACTTCCTGTCACTAAAAGGTTTCACAATCTTAACAACCTTGTTACAAGAAAACATGAACAGGAACAAGCCATTCAGCTTCTGAAATCATAAATGATTTTCTAGATTTTCTGTTTTTCTTTTCTATCCCCATGTCCTTTTATTTTTCTACTATCCAAATGTCTAATGATTTCAGTTTTGAATTAAGCTACTCACTGACCCTCCATAGCATCCTCGGGCAGAGAATTCCAGAAATTCATTATTTAGTTAAGAAATTTCTCCTCATCTCAGTCTGTCTATCCCTCCTACTGAGATAATAACCAAAATTAGGTAATAGGTAAGTGTGTTTAGGGTAAACTTCCTCACAGCATCTATTCTGTCTGAGCAGTGACATGGACCCATTCCAGTTCATCTATCATAGTAATAGGTCTACAGCAGATTCCATCTCACTGGTTCTAAACAAAGCCCTGGAACACCTGGACAGCAAAGATACATACATCAAGATGCTGTTTATTTTCTTCAGTTCGACACTTAACACCATCATCAAAACTGATCAGAAAACTCCAAGACCTATGAGTTAACACCCCACTGTGGAATTGGATTATGGATTTCCTACCTCCAGGCCACAATCAGTGAAGATTGATAAGATCATCTCTGCAATCTCCAACAGCACTGGAGCACCACAGGGCTGTATTCTTACCCCTGCCCCTCCACCCCATTCTACTCACTTTACAACTACGACTGTGTAGCTCAAGTACAAAAATAACACCACCTACAAATTTGCTGACAGTAGTGGGTTGTATAAGGAAGGGGGTGAGTCAAAATACAGGATGGAAATTGAAAACTTGGCTGAATGGTGCAACAACAACATCCTTTCACTCAATATCACCAAAACTAAGGACCTGATTGTTGAGATCAGGAAAGCCAGAGGTACACAATCCAGTGATCATTGGGGGATCAAAGGTAGAGAGGAGCATTTATGGAGGGATTTCTCTGCCGCACAGCATTCTGGGAAGTGAGGTCCGCCATTGCTTTTTCCCACGTCCTTTATAAATTGTGTGCTATAGCACTACCAACTTTCCCACACTGTTTAAAAATTGTCCGCTATTGCTATTTATTACTATTTATTTCCTTTCTCTCTCTCTCCCACTGCGACTTTCCCATAGCAAAGTTTATACCTTCATTTTAATCTTTTCTTCCTTCACATTCCTGCACTCATGCAAAGACTTGGGTCATTTCAATCCCACAATGCAATAGCCCCTTTCACACTTGCCTGATTGCAATACAGGTGTCTGCAGGCACCGGGGATTGTACTAGGGGTCGAGGCCATCAAACAATTTTATTACTATTAGTTTTTCAGTACTCCCATGTCCCACACCCGTACAACTGTATATGAATGGAAAATAAAATTTTCTGAAGTGTATGGGTTATTTATACTTACTATGTTATTATTACAATTGTTGGAATTAACGCTATAATGACAATTGGGTTCATAGCCACTCCACGATCGCACCATAGCAGATGCAATATCGTTGGCTCTCCACTCAGCTCTGGGTCACCTTGAAAACAGCAAATTCATAGCTATGGCCTCTCTTCATAGACTATAGCTCGACCTTCAATACCATTATTCCCTCAGTGCTGGTCAAGAAGCTACAAACTCTAGGCCTCTGTACCCTACAAGGATCAGCAACTGGATCTTTGACTTTCTCATTAAAAGACCACAGTGACTCCGAATTGGAAACAATGTCTCCTCTTCACTGATCATCAACACAGGTGCACCCGAAAGATGCATGCTTAGCCCATTGCTCTACTTGTTTTATCCCATGACTGTATGACCAAGCACAATTCCAATGCCATCTAAATGTTTGCTGATGACACCACAGTTGTTGGCAGAATCACAAATGGCAATGAGGAAGTGTAGAGGAAAGAGATAGATCAGCTCGTTGAATGGTGAAACAACAACAACTTTATGCTCAACATCAGCAAAACCAAGGAGATGATTGTGGACTTCAGGAGGAAGTCAGGGAAACACAACCCAATCCTCAGTAGTGGAGACGGTCAAGAACTTCAAATTCTTAGGTGTCAACATCTCCAAGGATCTGTCCTGAAGCCTCCACGATGATGCAATCACAAAGAAGGCTTGCCAGCGGCTATATTTTGTGAGGTGTCTGAGGAGATTCAGCATGTCACCGAAGACTCTTGTAAACGTCTACAGGTGTACCATGGAGAGCATTCTGGCTGGTTGCATCATTGCCTGGTATGGAGGCATCAACTCTCAGGACAAGAATAAACTTCTGAAGGTTATTAGCTTGGCCTGTGACATCACAGGCACCAGACTTCACTCCATCGAGGTCATCTACATGAGATGGTGTCTTAAAAAAGCAGCCTTTATCTTCAAAGACCCCCACCACCTAGGCCATGCCCTCTTCACTCTGTTACCATCAGGGAAATGGTACAGGAGCCTAAAGACGAGCACTCAGCGGTATAAGGACAACTTCTTTCCCACTGCCATCAGATTCCTGAATAATCAATGAACCAAATCCACTGGCTTACTTTTCATGCCCTATTTTTGTTATTATTATTTTATTTTATTTTTTATAATAATGTCATAAGATGGTTATAATATTTATATTTGCACTAAGATGCTGCCGCAAAACACTGAATTTCATGACTTGTCCATGACAATAAATCCTTATTCTGATTTTGATTCTGATAGTTATGGATAGATGACAGGCTCTGCATGTGTAGTTCCACGGCGGTGGCGCAGACAAAGTGGTTCCAGCTGCATGGGGGATTATGGGTAACAAAGATGAGCCGCTGCCACCTGAGTGAGCCCATTGATTTTTTATTTCAGTGAATAGGTGAAAACCAAATGACAGGAGCATCGAAAGCTATGTTGTTGCAATTTTAAAATACTTTGAATATTGTGGCTTAGTTCCCTTTGGCATCATTAAAGAAACATTTCTATTCTTGTATCTCTTATTTCTATTGTTGTTTGACATCCGGCCCCTTTACCTTCTGGGCCCCTAGACTTCAGCCTACTCAGCCTAATGATTAATCCGCCACTGACTCCAATGTAGTGCATATAATATTTTATGATATCAAAGATGTTTTAAATGTAAGCCTATTGGTGTTGTCTACTGATGCAACTGTGACGTTTCATCATTAATTTTTACTGTAGTCACTGACCAAAATTAGGTAAATGTGTTCAGCTAAAAATTAAACATATGTCCACTCATGAAGTGCTAATAATCAGGGAACATAATTTGGCAAAAAAGGTAGGAGGCAGGAGATTATTTTTTTCAATGATATTCTGCCTTGAAAGGGTAATAAAGGCAGATTAGAAAATAGTTAACAAAAAAAAAACATGATCAGGATTTGGGGTCCAAAGCCATGCAACTCTCAAGGTTGCCGTGCATGTTGATAGGATAGTTAAGAAGGCCTTTGAGATGTAAAAGGGGGATTGAGTTCAAGAGTTGAGAGGTCATGTTGCAACTCTACAAATATCTAGTGCAATCACAGTTAAGAGTATTCCATTCAATTCTGGTCTCCTCATTATAGAAAGGATGTGGAAGCTATGGAAAGGGTGCAGGGGAGATTTACCAGGATGTTGCCTTGATTGGAAAATAAGTCTTATGAGGCAAGGTTAGCAGAGCTGGAACTTATCTCTTTGGAGTAGAGGAGGAGAGTAGACTTAATAGAAGTCTACAAGATTCTGAGAGGTATAGATAAAGTGGACAGCCAACATCTTTACTCAGGGTAGGAATAGCAAACACCAGGGGACATCTATACAAAGTGAAAGGAGGAAAGTTTAGTGGAGTCATCAGGGGTAAATTTTTTTACTGTAACAGTTGTGGATGCCTGGAATGCTTTTCCGGGCTGGTGTGGAGGCTGAAATATTAGGGACTTTTAAGAGACATTTAGACAGGCACATGATGAAAGAAAAACAGAGTTATGAGGTAGGAAGGTGTTTAGTATTTTTTTGGTTGGAATATATAGGATGGCACAACATCGAGGGCTGAAGGGTCTGTTCTGTGCTGTAATGTTCTATGTTCTAAATATTTGTAAGAAAGTATACTGCAGTGAACAAGCATAGAAAAATTGGGACACTGATGAACTTACCTAGCACAAATACAATAGGCTGAAAAGCCTCCTGTGTTGAATAAATTTAAGTTTTTACAATGTAAAAAATTAGCAGTGATTTAAATATACAGAAAAAAGTCCAAAATATAGTAGTGACTATGAAAATCATTTTAATGAATTTCTCAATAAATAAATAAATGGGAAGTTGGGGATATTAGGACACAGACAGGGGTCCTTCTTCATTTATATCTGTCTATCTTGCAGTCCAGTAACTATGCCTCTTGCAAATGCTGCTTTTTGTTTAAGTTAACAAAAGTGGGAGAAAAAAAGAAGACGGATACCTTCCATGGTGATACAGATTAAAAAGCACACCCACTTAAGCATGTGACCATTTTGAAGAGCAGAGGGAGAAGAAATTGAAAATCTCATCTTATTGCTGTTTTGAATTTCTTAATTTGTCTGAGTAGGAGGCTATTTCTTGGAATTAAGGACTGGATTGATAAAGAAATTAAGACCTGATAATAATCTTTCCTTTATTTCTGCAAATACACTCAAAGTTATGTCACATCCTCCATCTGCTGCTTGTTACAAACCACCCACACAGTGTAATGATATCAGTTGGACAAGGGTGACTTGTGCTTTCATTAAAAGTTACCACAGCGCTGGATTCTCTGTTTGCAACTCAAGAACTCAGAGGCCTGAAATGGCACTTGAATCCATGCCTGGAAAATCTATCCACTCAACTAAGCTACTAAGTGTTTTTAAGGTGGGAAAAAAAAGTAGGAAGAAAAAGGAAAGATGAAGTGAACATCCATCAGAAAAGAAAGAAATTTACATAAATCCTCATGGGGTATCACTGAGGAATGTTCAAAATCATGGCTGAGTCTGAAATTTCAGTATGATCCAATGAAGTTTACTGCAGTCTTTTGACAAATAAACTTACACTTCTGTTGTCCTTCATGATCCCAGGATGTTGTGAAACTTTACAATCAAAAAAGTGTTGTTTGACTTTCTGTTGATAAATGTCAAACAATATTACTCATTAGTACTGCTATATAAAGTGCAGAGACAGTGGATCCTTGATGAAAATAATAGCAGTGATTCAAAATTGCTTATAACTATGCAAAAGAGGGCTAACTGTATATTAGATAGATTATATATGAAGCTTCATTTAATGATCATAGAGGCTAATGCTAATGAACTGGAGAGCTTCACACTTTAGATATACAACAATGAAATAGTGGAAAGACGGAGGCATCTAAAAACCATAAATACAAGATATTCCGAGTTAACAATAAATGTTACTTCCAACCATTTATTAGGAATAGAAATACCTGTTTCACAATATTTGAGCAAGGATTAGTACATCGAGAATAAGAAATAGGAGGAGGACAGAAACATAGAAAATAGAAGCAGGAGAAGGTCATTCAGCCCTTCAAGACATTCAATATGATTATGGCTGATCATACAACTTCAGTACCCTATTCCTGCTTTCTCTCCATGCTCCTTTAGTGAGCTCCAAGCATTTCCAGAAATATATATATCCAGCTCCTTGGCCTTCCTCTCATTGTAGGAGAGGTCTTTGACCTGGCACCAAGCCACTGGTCCCTCTATATCCCTTCTGTTCTTTGATTCGTTATTGTAGAGATCCTGCTTATGACAGTGGTGTCATCTGTGGAGTTGAAGCAGTATTTGGCCAGGCAGTACACAGATTTGTGCAGGAGGTGCTGTCATCAAGCCTTACTGATTGTAGTCTGGAGGATAAGAAGTCATGGAGCCAATTGCAGAGGGATGGTGAGGCCAAGTACATGGAATTGAGGATGTTTGTTTGGTACTATTATGTTGAAGGCAGAGCTGTAGTTGATCAATAGCAGTCTGGTGTAGGTGTCCTGATTGCCTAGGTGTAGGGCCTGTGAGATGACATCCACTGAGGGTCTGTGATAATGTTATTTGAAATGGAATGTATTGAGAGTGGCTTGTGTTTGGAGTTGATGACAAATCTATCGAAGCACTTCACAAGAGTGGATATCAGAGCCACCAGAGCTACTCAGATGTTTGCTAAGTTCTCATCATGAAATCTTTTTTTAAATTTTTAAAAATTTTTCACAC
Organism: Narcine bancroftii; assembly: GCF_036971445.1. NCBI lineage: Eukaryota > Metazoa > Chordata > Chondrichthyes > Torpediniformes > Narcinidae > Narcine > Narcine bancroftii. Next base: position 105,865,609 of record NC_091476.1, on the reverse strand, counting down.
TATGAACCATATTGACCAAAATACACATAAACATTTCCCTCTTGAATATAGACAGTGTCATTTTCTCCTCTCCCTTCCCTCCCTCCTTCCCACCCCCTCCCCACCCACTCAACGTTCAACATATATGATACATTAAACCCATTAAACAATGTCATCACACAATGAAAATAAACAAGAAAATTGTGTCATATACTTTTACACACTGGGTCAGTTCATTTCATCTTCTTCTCATTCTGTCATTTTAAGTGGTGGAGGTCCGCGGTAGGACTTCTCTGTTGTGTTCCATGTACGGTTCCCAAATTTGTTCAAATACTGTGACTTTATTTTTTTCCAATAGAATACATTTATTCATTGCTATGTACCATTGCTGTGCTCTCAGGCTCTCTTCAGATTTCCAGGTTGACATTATACATTTTTTTGCTACAGCTAAGGCTATCATCATAAATCTTTTCTGTGCTTCATCCAAATCGAGGCCAAGTTCTTTACTTCTTATATTACTTAGAAGAAAGATCTCTGGATTTTTTGGTATGTTACTTTTTGTGATTTTATTTAATACCTGGTTTAGATCTTCCCAAAACTTTTCCACTTTCTCACATGCCCAAATTGCATGTACTGTTGTTCCTGTTTCCTTCTTACAGCGAAAACATCTATCTGATACTGTTCGGTCCCATTTATTTAACTTTTGGGACGTGGTGTATAGCCTGTGTAACCAATTATATTGTATCATGCGTAACCTCGTGTTTATTGTATTTCTCATAGTTCCGGAGCATAGCTTTTCCCATGTTTCATTCTTTATCTTTATGTTTTGATCTTGTTCCCACTTTTGTTTGGGTTTACAGCTTATTTCCTCATTCTCTTTCTCTTGCAGTTTGATGTACATGTTTGTTATAAATCATTTAATTATCATTGTGTCTGTAATCACATATTCAAAACTGCTTCCTTCTGGTAACCTCAGCCTGCTTCCCAATTTGTCCTTCAAGTAGGTTTTCAGTTGGTGGTATGCAAACATTGTACCGTGAGTTATACCATATTTGTACTTCATTTGTTCAAAAGATAATAATTTATTTCCCGAAAAACAATTTTCTATTCTTTTGATCCCTTTTCTCTCCCATTCTCTAAAGGAAAGGTTATCTATTGTGAAAGGGATTAGTTGATTTTGTGTCAATATTAATTTTGGTAGTTGGTAATTTGTTTTTTTCCTTTCTACGTGAATCTTCTTCCAAATGTTGAGCAGATGGTGCAGTACTGGTGAATTCCTATGTTGCACCAGCCTTTCATCCCACTTATAAAGTATATGTTCAGGTACCTTCTCCCCTATTTTATCTAGCTCTAATCTGGTCCAATCTGGTTTTTCCCTTGTTTGATAAAAATCTGATAGGCATCTTAATTGTGCTCACCATGAAATCTTGAAGTAACTGATGATTGATGACCAAATTGGGTCTTGTAGATGAATTTGATGGGGCTTCAAATGGTACCTTATCCTATTCTGTAAAAGCTGAAGAGTAACTGAATAAATGTCTTTTAAATGCTAAGGTGGTTTGTTAGGTTATATATGGATGTGTTTCCAAGCTCAAAGGTGAAAACTCAAGCCCATTATATGTCAGTCTTCAATTAATCCAGTGATGAGTCATTTCTTTACCAAGAGAGTGATCTGAATGAAGAGTTCCCTATCACATGATGTGATTGAATTAAATTTCATCAGACAATTGTGGGAAAAGCTGCATAGGAAAAAGATAAAGAAAAGGATGGAACAATAGAATATTGATAAGAAGAGATAAAGTATGGAGAAGATTTGTGTGGAATATTGGGCACAATAGAATATTGATAAGAAGAGATAAAGTATGGAGAAGATTTGTGTGGAATATTTGGACAATAAAATATTGATAAGAAGAGATCAAGTATGGAGAAGATTTGTGTGGAATATTTGGACACAATAGAAAATTGATAAGAAGAGATAAAGTATGGAGAAGATTTGTGTGGAACATTTGGACACAACAGAATATTGATAAGAAGAGATAAAGTATGGAGAAGATTTGTGTGGAATATTTGGACACAACAGAATATTTATAAGAGAAAGTATGGAGAAGATTTGTGTGGAACATTTGGACACAACAGAATATTGATAAGAGAAAGTATGGAGAAGATTTGTGTGCAACATTTGGACACACAGAATATTGATAAGAGAAAGTATGGAGAAGATTTGTATGGAATATTTGGACACAACAGAATATTGATAAGAGAAAGTATGGAGAAGATTTGTGTGGAACATTTGGACACAACAGAATATTGATAAGAGAAAGTATGGAGAAGATTTGTGTGGAACATTTGGGCACATTAGCATGATTCTGTACTAGAAGTTTTATTAATTTTAACAGGACCTACAATGATGGACTTGGAGTTGTACACAAAGTAGTCTGAGCAGAAACGTTTCTCAAATAGTTTACTGTTGATGAAGTAGGACTTGGTGCTTCTCACATGATCAGATAGCCTCACACATTTTCCTTTTCAGTCTGAAGTTATAACCTATGCCAAAATGTATGATGCCACCTACTGAGATGCTGAGGAACCATTTGAGGCAAAGTATGGCACACCCTTTGGATTCCTTTCTCTTTTAAGTGATATTAATTGGTTATTTTACCACAGAGAATTAGGAGAGAATTGGCAAATCTAATATAGATTATTCTTATTTGAAAAGAATCAGTAAAGTAATGAAGAACACTGACTGCAAACACCACTGTATAGCTTCCAGGCTTTGAGATAAGAGCCCTTTGGCAGAGAGTCCCGCTGGGTGGAGGGATGTAACAGCAAATTGACTCTGTTGTTAATGGGGATTGAAAGAAGGCTGCTGCTCTAACTAACCAGGAACCACAACTCACTGTTGTTGATCCTTCATAGAGGCAATTGGGTGTTATAATTAGCTCCAAGACCATTGAAATATTGACCGGAAAATCAGTTGTCACCACTCCTAAAGTCTAATTTTAAATCACACTTCTTGGCAAGAACTAGTCAGGATTGAAGCTTTCCACTTTCCCAAACCTCACAGCAGCATTTTAGTAGTCAAGCACCAGATGCACCTACAACTATAAATCCATGCACCTATAATGATGTACCTTTGGGGTTTAATTTGTGTTTGCACAACTCTCTGCCAGATGAATGCAAGTGGGAAGCTTAAAGAAGATCCCAAATAGCCTCTCACTCACCCATGTCCTACTTTCTGCAGTGACTGAATACCTATTGAGCTCCAATTGCTGTTGGATTGGAGGAAATGCAGCAGGCTATAAGTGCAAGGCAAGCTCCCAAGGACACACAAGTAACCAGATATTTTTGTGAAATAAAAATACAAACTGCTGAGAATACTTAGCAGGGCTGGCCAAATCTATTGAATATTTTTAACAATTTATGTTTTTATTTCATTTACTATATTGATATTCTTTGAATGATGACAATTATCCAGGATACAGGAAAAGTTCTTTATACTTTTGTATAACATACTGTAATTTTTTAATCCCTCTGAGAGCAACTAGTTTAATAACTCTTCCAAAAATGCTTCATTCAACAATCTAGATCTGCCCTTACAATGATTATTGATGATTTAGCATCCCATACAAGCACTTTATCAAGGAATATTTGATCTATGGACCAATTCAGTTCAAGTTAATGAAGAACACCTCTGAGATGCTGACAGAGGTATCTTAGCCCAGTCTATTTTCACCCAGTCTATTTTTAAAGTTGGAAAAAGGCATGTTATTTAATTGGCAAGCAGGTTGGTATTCTAAATTATACAAGGCTCTTGTATGATACATCAGGCGATGGAAAGAGGTATTAATCAATTGGTCATGATGTTTAATGTGTCAACTATCTTCCTGGCCAAGAAGAAGAAACTTTGGACAAGATTCCATCCTGTTGGGGTAAAAGAGAAGTCTCAACACAAGGTCGCTGATCAGAATATATATCATGCTAACAAAGTGTTGAAACAGTCAGAATCCATTCCTCATCTCAAAGAGAGTGTGATTCACAAAGAAAATTAACACAGAAATCTAATTGCATTGGTAAGCAGACTAATATTTTAATATATGGCTGCAGCATTGAATGATATGGAAGTTAAGAGGTTCAAGGAAATTGTGAGCTTCACTCCCACAACCAGGGATTTGCAATCCAGACATATTTGTGACCAGACCTCTGCCCAGAACAGGTGGTAGTTATCAGTGACAACTGACTTTTGAAAATGATCACACCATTGCTCTCTTTAAGACTGAGAGAGGAGTGTTGTTCCCAAAAGGTTTTTGGAAGATAACTCTTGCTTAACTCGTGCCCTTCTATCCTTTCTTATGCTCCTTACTCCTAGTCATGTAGAAAGCCCAACATGACAACTTAAAGCTTCCCATTAATTCAAAAATTATTACATACTTTACCCATTGTGAAAAATATATTTGCAATTGAGCACTGTGAGCTGATTCACCAATTGCTGTTAGCAATTAAGTCATGCTTTAAATTGTGCCGTTGCAAGGCTTTTTCCTGTTGTTCATACCAGACTTCCTGTACCAGACCTGTACTTTGTGTTAGCTGCACAAGTTTGGCCTCGCATGGCAGGGATTGATATCATTGCTGTGCACTCTGCACTTTTCAGATGCATTCGAAATCACAGGATTTGGTCTTTACAAGAAGAAGGCATGTTATAAAGCCACAACTTCAATAACATTTGAAATCACACAAAATTGGGTTTGATCTTTATGAAAAAATACCAATGAAAGATCATATTTCTACCTCACTGTATTGTTCTCTGAAAGAACTAGGGTGTGTTAAGTCCCAGACTCTGTTGTCCTCTTGTGGCCATTGGTATTAACTGCCTGAGATTTTAGTTCACCAAGACACAAGAGTAAAGGAGAGAATCATCAAAATGTGTAGTACAGAAATGGGCCCTTTTGGCCCACCTAGATCACACCACCTGTGATGTCTATCTATGCTAATCCCATTTGCAAATATTAGGTCCATATTCCTTTGCATCTTTCCAATCCATGTGTCTGTCTGAATGCCTTTTAAACATTGTGATTTTGTCTCCCTCCAACATCTTGGTGTGGTTATACAGAATCACTCCAAATAAATCAACAATTTGCACCTGGAAAAATTTTTGGAAGATTTATTTTGGAGATGAATAATCCATGCAAATGAGGAGCTAAATGGCCTTTTTTTGTCCCAACTCCCAAATGCTAAAAACGTTTGCTTTGGGGCAGTGCAGTTAGTGTAGTGTTTAGTGCAATGTTATTAGAGCACCATCAAGCCAGATTCAAATCTGGCATTGTCTGTAAGGAATTTGTACATTCTCCCCGTGCCTGTGTGGGTTCCATCCAAGTGCTCCAGTGTCCTCCCACCCTTCAAAAATATATGGGAGCTGTCGGTTAATTGGGGTATTTGGGCAACATGCGCTTGTGGGCCAGAAGGGCCTGTTACCATGTTATATGTCTAAATTTGAAATTGGACCCATTGATACAGTTTTCACGTGCAAGTTGACCATAAAGGGTATTTTGTTTGTATTACAATCTGCTGGTGATTATTTGTAGGTCAGTGAGTGACTAAGGGTAAATTGACCTAGCCACTTCTGGCATCATTCACAATAGCACATCTGACCTGTGCCTAATTGTATCACCTGATATGCAGCACCCATGTCTACAATTACTAAAAAAATTGATTTTTAAAAGTGCAACCAATTCAATTCCAATTTCAATGCTTTTATACCTACGGGCAATAGAAATGATTGCAGAGAATCCTTGTGTTGAATTAAAAGTTCACCAATTATTATGGTGCTAAACAGGTGTTACATGGAGTGTTAATGCCCAATTCTTAAAAAATTACAAAAAGTTATTAATGTGGTTTAAATATTGATTTGTGTATAAAATATGTTATCTGCGCAGTTCCCTGGAAATATTACAGCTACTGCATAATTGTTGCTATGATGTAAGGGAACTTAGTCAGAGCCTGAAAGTTTTTTCTTAGCAGTCATATGAACAAAAGAGAAAATGTGGAAGAGGGGACCCACATGTCTCCAGTGTGTCTGCTTACTTCACTCACCTCAAATAAATGTTTGTTGGATCCAAATCCTGTGCCATGCACCACTTGATAGTACAACAAAGTGCAAGTACTCATCCTTTCTTGAAGAGATTGCAGCACTTACAGTATCTCTACTGTCCATTATTTAGAAATGCTGCTGTCTGTAATGAGACACCCTGTTTGAAATATGCAAGCAATAAAAATTGAGAGGCCAGTTAATGCAAAGAGTATCATGTTGATGTCACATCAGACATCCTTTAATTCATTTTCCTTTACAAATTTTCTGTGGGGTTTGCTCCTTGTAATTTTGTGACTAATAAACACAGGTCATGGGTTGCACATTTTAAAAGAAAATCTAATTTCTCCTAATGATCATGAAAAGTTGCAATAAGAACCAGCAAATCGTACAAGTTGCCTGTCTTAGGTAGTGCCTACACCAAACCTGCTAAGATGAATTACCTCTGGATGTGAATGATCCAATTTCCATATAGTTACACTGGTGTGAAACAAGGTACACAACATGCACAAACTGGTCCAGTTTCCAGGTCACACTGCTTATAGGTGAGCAGAGAAAAATTTAAAATTTTAATGAAATTGAGTCATTTGTCCTTAAAGATGAAGATGAAGATCTTCATCTTCAAATCCGTCCAGAGTCGTGTTCATCCACTTAACTCTTTTATCACTTTCATCCCTCCAATTCTGGCCCCTTCCACATCTCAGACATTAATCAATTAAACTAAAGCCCCCCCCAACCCACCCCCCAGCCAGATGGAGATTGAAGAGTGATTTCCTTTGTAAAAAAATAAAAACACGAGAAATGCAGATGCTGAAATTCATGAACAAACAATGAGAAGCTAGAGGAACCTAACAGGTCAGGCAATGGCCATAGAAATAAATGGTCAGTCAACATTTCAAATTGAAACCCTTGGTCACAATTTATTCCTGACCTAATATTATATGAGTTTGTCATTCATCATGAAGACTTGAGTTTGAAGAAGGGTCTTAATTTCCTATTTCATTTACAACATGGCACCTCTGCCAGCACAGAACTCACACACTACTTCAACACTGCAGGAGTTTTTGACTCCAGCCACACTGGCATATCTCATGCTAGATTGAAACTAATGTTCAGGATATGGTTTGGATGCTGTAGTTTGCTTCAGAGGCTTTAACAAATATACTGGTAATTAACTTTGTTTGTTGAGTTCATGTGAATTGTGGCAGTGGGAAATGTGGAAAAGTATGGGGCTGGTCTTATTTGGGAGGTTTGCTGTACACACATATTTCTACAATACAGCAACTCGAATGAAAGAATGCATTAAATGGGCATTTAAAACTGTGGCTGTGAGAGATGGTGGCAGCTCTTTATTCTGCAATCAATTAACATGGTTGACAGTAAAACACAAATATGGAGAAACTTAGCAGGTGTCAGAGTGTCTCATGGCTTAAATGGCTCATGATAATAAGAAGCAGTGCATTTATCAACAAATTATCAAATGAACAAACTTTGCCATTTTTTCCTATCCATTCCAGAAGAAATTAATCTCATGGAAATCCTATACATACACTTCATTATGCTTTCTCTTTGTCTTCCTGTTCTAATGCAGCATAGTGCAAGGTTTGATGTGACTTTGGTGCAGCATTGAAATCTCATTATTAATAAATATACTCAGGTGGAAGTGGATGGCTAAACACCAAGATTCAGTTCTTCTCATGAGAAAGACAAAATCTGCTCAATGCCAGCATCAGATGATGTCATCTCACGTTGGGGATTGACGGCCTCAATCCCTGGTACAATCCCTGGTGTCTGCAGATGCGGGTGTTGCAATCAGGCAAATGTGAAATGGGAAATTGCATTGTGGGATTGAAATTACACAAGTTTTTGTGTGAGTGCAGAATGTGAAGGAAGAAAATATTAAAATGAAGGTATACATTCTGCCGTGGGAAAGTCATAGCGGGGGGGGAGAGAGAGAGAGAGACAATTTTTAAACAGCATGGGAAAGTTGGTAGCGCTACAGCACACAATTTATAAAGACCATGGGAAAATGCACTGGCGGACCTCACTTCCCAGAATGCCATGTGGCAGAGAAACCCTTCCATAAATGCTCCGTTTTGTAGCTGGACATACAGCCCTTTCTCTGCTGCATGGCATTCTGGGAGGGCAGGTCAACCATAGCTTTTTCCCCCACAGTATTTATAAATTTTATGCGATAGTGCTACCAACTTTCCCACGCTGTATAAATTGTACACAATAATACCACCAACTTTTCCATGCTATATAAATTGTGTGCTATAGCACTACAAAACTTTCCCACGCTATATAACTTGAGCACTATAGCACTACCAACTTTCCCACTTTGTTTAAAAATTGTCTACTATTGCTATTTATTGCTAGCATTTTCCCATATAAAGGTTCGTATAGACCCGGCACAGCAGCAGCAGGGGATGAAGGGCTCATATTATGCTGAAAATAAAGCTGAATTATGTTATTGAATTACGTTATAACTAGGCATAATTAATTTTGTTCAAATATAAGATCATTATATATTGATCAGGATTTAGGCCAGGTCCATCATCGCTTGATGCGTCATGATGTCACCAGTAGAAGGTAGAACAGTCCTACCAATGGGGCTGGCTTCTTGCAAGTGTGAAAGTGTTTAGTGTTCCAATTTGGAGTGGTCAAGTGTGTAAACTAAACCCTATTTCCTATCCCGGGACAGTGAACGACCAATTTAGTGGGATGAAAGTGAAAGGGGCTTAAAAAGGTTTCCAAGTATCAGAAGAGCAGGTCCTTAGCCATATATTTTCTTAGGGTTTGCTCCCAGACTTTCATTAATTAATCCTTTGAGACGTAAAAAGGCCCAGATCTGGGATACATTTTTGTGCAGAATGACTGAATCTACTTCCTCACACATGTGTTTTGCTAAATTTCCTCTCATCCATGGAGTCTGTCAGTTATATTTGACTTTGACTCAGAGGATGCGTTTTTTCAAATTTGGAAAGGTGATTATCTGTTCAAAACCTTGTCTAGAGATTTGACCACAATGTCAATGCTGAGCAAAGTAATGCAACAGAGAGTTGCACTGTAAGAGGAGACATCGTCTGGATAGATTATTCAATTAAAACTCTGGCTCATGAATGTGAAAGGGATCATTTGCAAGAGTACCTGGTGAGCTTTACCAGCATTCTCATCACTTCATTCAATGTTGTACAACACATGTTATATAGTCATATTGCTATAGGTGTCACCTTGTTGTGCACCAATTGACTGCGTTACAACAGTGTCTACACTTCAAAGATACTGAACTGGCACTTGCTTTTGAAAGGCATTTTATACAAGTTTGTTCTTTTACTCCCACTGCCCTTTGAATGAAATCAGTGAATACAGTCTAACTCTCTTAAAAGGTCTATTTTGTATGATATGATTGGTGTAGCTGTTAGCGCAATATCTTTACAGTTCCATCAATCAGGACCGGGGTTCGAATCCCACACTGTCTGAAAGGAATTTCAACATTCTCCCTGTGTCTGCGTGGATTTTTCCCGGGGGCTCCGGTTTCCCCCACTGTTCGAAACATACCGGGAGAGTAAGTTAATTGGGTGTAATTGGGCCGCACAGACCTGTGGGCCAAAATGGCCTGTTACCGTGCTGTTTGCCTAAATTTTAAAAATATAAAAGGATCACCAAGTGAACTTCCTACATGTAAAAGCTTGATGGCAAATTATGATGAAGGCATAGCTCTCTATACTTGGGTTATGTTGTCAGTGCATCTCATTTCCAATAATGCTGTCTGTCAATCCATTAAATATGAAACTGTATTGCACCAATTCATATATCTCAACACTATGAATAAATATAAAGATATAGCAGGGAAAAAATTGGAAGAAGGTGAGAAGTAAATGAGAAAAATAGATAAAACAAAATCCCAAGAATTTTGCCTATTATAATTGCTTTACACAACAGATAAAGTTTGCATGTAGGATTTGTCAACTGAAAATGCTGGCTCTTTAAGAGTGAAGATTTTACATAGGTAAGATGTTGCACACAACATATTCCAGTTCAGATCCAAGTTGATATACCACTATCTGATGTGAAACAGTCTGTACAAGCACAGACTTGCATTCACATGGTGCCTATCATAATCTCAGAATGGATCGAAGAGACATGGAACCAAAGACCTTTGCAATACAATTACTGATGTTTTATAAGTAAAACAGTGGCATTCATCTACAGGAGGCAGAATAGAAAAGATGTTAAATAAGGAACATGATCAGATAAACTATTTTAATTGTGCTGGTTGAAAGAAGAACCTTGCTTAGGCTACTCTCTTTGCTTAATATAACTAAGGTTGCTTTAATGTTGTACTGATATACAGGGATAGAAAAAAGAGAGCCAGGTAGAGATAACAATTTGTTCTTAGATATCATCTTTTACATAGCAAAATATAGATGGAATCAGAGAGGAACAGTGAACACACATACAGTATGCTAACCTCTTGATGTAAAACATACCTAACAAAAGAAAGAAATATGACTGAAATAACCACCACTATTTCTCATTGGCTTCACACCCAATGTTATGTTGAATGTACCCATTGCCTCAGCCTCAAGCCTGATCTTCTGTGTTCTCCTTGCCTCAATGCCCACTGGTTGCCTGATCAAATTTTTTAAAATATATTAAGAGTTCCCAAAAACACCCCTGACTCTGAATGGATTAGTCACATTGACGATAGACAACAAGACCCTGGCCACCTGGTGCCGAAAGGGGTCAGGTGTATTGAGGACTGTTATGAGTGAAGGCAATTAATGTAATTTGAGCAACTTATTTCTAAGTATGTCTTGTCAAATAAGATGTTCCTCTGCTACCTTCAGATAAGATCTTTTTTGAGGGACAAATTAGGTTCATCCATGACCTTACTGATGTTCAGTGTCAGACATAAGAGACCCAGATTTGGTGATATATTTCTTACTCCAAGTGGAAGGCCCTAAACTGGGCCTTCACAAATCAAGGCAAAGGTGGGAGTCAGACTTAGGAACAATGATTAACGAATGCTGCTGGTCAAATCTGTGTCGGAACAGCATGACTGTGATTATTATTGCATGGTATAGGCTGGTACAGTATAACTTTCTCCACCAGCTATATTTGACACCTCAAAAATTGAATGAGGCTAAACCAAAAATTTCAGACCAATGTTTTAGATGTGGCATTGTGACAGGAATCTTTGACACAACCTGGACATGTACCAAGGGTGGAACTAGGCCAAACCCTAGAAAAAAAATCAGAGGTAAAGAATTCCCACAGGACCCAGAGCTGTTCCTATTGGAAAATATGATGGACATAAGGCTTAAGATGAAGCTGTCCTAATCCCAAATCCAATTTGCAATGATCGCATTAGCAGTGGCCAGGAAGTGCATAGCGGTTACCTGGAAATCTGAGTGTCACTTGGTTATTGCGCGCTGGAAGGCGGAAATGCAAAACTGTGTTCCCCTGGAGAAAATTACTTATAATTTAAGAAAAACATTTAACATTTTTCTAAGAATTTGGCAACCATATTTAAATTTTATAGGAGCACAGTTATAGTGTGGATCTGCATATCTCACTGCCCTGCCTTCGCTGTCTATCCTTCTACTGAGGGAGGGGTAGGGGTCCATTCCCGCCCAATCAAATTAAGTCCAGAAAAATGTAACAGTCTAGGCACTGGCTGTCAGGCCATGACAAATCCCTGATATGTTCCCAACCTTCGTTCTAGGTGTCTTGAATGTTGTGGTCTGTCGAGTGGTTGGGGGGGGGTGGGGGGGTGGTGGTGGAATGGCTCGAACTCGATGGCGAATCGTGTATATAATGGATAATTGTAATTTGTGACTGATTACTGGAAATTGTTTGAGTTTGAAAATCTATAAAATATTCAAAAAAAATGAAGAGAAAAGGAGAGACACAGGTACATATAGGACCAATTGAAAATGATGCTGGAATAATTATAAATGGTAACAAAGAGATGGCAGAAGATCTAAGTGAGTATTTTGTATCAGTCTTCACTGAGGAAGACAATACCTGATAGTCAGAGGTATCAGGGAATAGAATTAAATATAGACAAGATTACTAGAGAGCTAGTGCTTAGTAAGCTAAAAGGACTAAAGAGAGATAAGTCTCCTGGACCGGATGAGGTTCACCCACAGGTTCTGAAGGAGATGGCTTTGAAGATTGTGGAGGCACTGGAAATGATTTTCCAGAAATCAATAGACTCTGGCATGGTTCCATAAGGTTGCAAATGTAGTTCCATTGTTTAAGAAAGGAGGGAGGCAGAAAAAAGGAAATTATGGCCCTATTAGTCTGACATCAGTAGTTGGAAAGTTATTGGAGTCGATCCTCAAGGATGAGCTTATGAAATACCTTGAGGTGCATGATATGAGTGGTTTAAGCCATCATGGTTTCATGAAGGGAAGATCCTGTCTGACCAACCTATTGGAATTTTTTGAGGTAATCTCAAGTAGAATCAACAAGGGAAAGGCTGTGTATTTGGATTTTCAAAAGGCCTTTGATAAAATGCCACGTAAAAGACTACTTAATAAGATGAGAGCCCATGAAATTACAGGAAAGATATTGGATTGGATGGAGCATTGGCTGATAGGCAGAAAGCAAAGGGTGGGAATAAAGGGATCCTGTTCTGGTTGGTTGCCAGTTAACTGCAGGGATAGGGATTGGCATTGGGGCCGCTTCTTTTTACAATGTACATTGATGATTTTGATTATGGATTGAATTGTTTTTTGGCTAAGTTTGCAGATAATACCAAGATAGGTGGTGGAGTAGGAAGTGATGAAGAAACTAAAAGGTTGCAGAGAGACTCAGATAAATTAGGAGAGTGGGCAAAAAAAAGCAGATGAGATACAATGTTGAGAAATGTACAGTTGTACATTTTGGAAGAGGAAATAAACAGACAGATTATTATTTGGATGGGGAAGATATTCAAAATTCGGAAGTGCGAAGGGATTTGGGGGTCCTTGTGCGGGATACCTAAAGGTTATCCACCAGATTGGATCAGCAGTAAAGAAAGCAAATAGTGTATAAGAGTAAAGAGATCTTGATGAGGCTCTATGGGGCATTGGTGTGATCTCATTTGGAGTACTGTGTGCAGTTTTGGGCCCCATATCTTCGAAGGGATGAAATGATGTTGGAGAGGGTACAGAGAAGATTTACCAGGAAGATTCCTGGAATGCAAGGGCTAACATATGAGGAATGTTTATCAGCTCTTAGACTGTATTCATTGGAGCATAGAATAACAAGAAGGGATCTCATAGAAACATGTTGAATGCTGAAAGGAATAGACAGAATGCGATCGTACAGATTCTATCACCAATGTGTATATGTACAGATGGTAGTGTAAAATGATTGTGATTGGCTGAGAGTGTAGCCACACCTACTGGAAGGTCTTAAAGGATTGCTCCTAGCCAGACCAGATCATTCTGGACTGGTCGACCTACTTGTGATATGCTCCAGTCTTTTAGTTAATAAAAGCCTTGGTTTGGATCAACAAGCCTTTGGTTATTTCGATGTGCTCTACACAGAATAAATGTGAATAACATGGGCGAATCCAGGTCAAGAGGGCACAGTCTTAGAATTAGAAGGTTCCCATTTAAAATGGAGATGAGGAGAAATTTCTTCAGCCAGAGGGTCGTGGACTTGTGTAATTCATTGCCACATACCGCTGTGGAGGCTCGATCATTGGGGGAGTTTAAGGAGGATATTGATTGGTATCTAATTAGCCAGGGTTTCAAGGGATATGGGGAAAAGACCAGAAATTGCTCAGGGTGGAGATGCAGAGCAGACTCATAAGGCTGAATGGCCTACTTCTGTTCCTTTATCTTGTGATCTTGTGAATTCCATGATCCTGATTGCTTTGTGGCCTTTCTCTGATGCCAAGGAAAAATTACAGGAATAACCAGGTATGTGAGCAATAGCAATGGAAATAATTGAGGTTATACAAAATATTATTGAATTAATTTAGTTTTCTCACACCTGTCTTGGTATCTGCCCCTTGTTGTCTGCTCTTGGCTATGCAGTTAGGACTCATATATGATCAAAGTACCTGTAAACTACAATCGAATGACAAAGAAAAAATCCATCAATCATGTAAATCCATTCAAGTTTATGAAATGGTGCATAAGAATGCTTTATAAATGCTCAAATTCCTTACACATAAATTTAAATTATGATCTAAGACCTCCACCAAATTCTTGGCAGGGACCTTAAAAGTTATTGAGTAGTTTGAGTGATAATGAGTCCATTTCTCTGAAAGCAGCAGTTCATTCTCTATCTTTGACATTGAACAGGGCCTGAAATTCAATCTCAGGTATTTAACTTAATGAGGTATCACAGCTTTAAATTATGGACAATAACATATGTTGATTAAAATAATAACTGATGGAGCCAAAATACAATCACAGCCTAGTATATAAAAAAACTTTGAAATTAAGTTGTCAAAAGATATGCATTGGCCAATATTTTAGTTCCACAGCAATGACCAATTATTCCTGTTGAATTATCAGTCGCAAGTATAAATGACAAGAAATGGAAGTCAGTAAAATAAAATCTATACCTTGTGGTTGTTTCACGTTAAATGGCTCGCCATCGCTCAGTCAAATGATCAATATTTGTGGTTCAATAGGAGTATTGGCAAATGGGGAGATTTTTGCAGGAGCCAAAAATTCTGACCATTAGCTGATTACCCCTGATGGAAATCTGCAGATCATCAAATGTGACACACATTATAAATGAATAACATGCCAATAGTTTTTCTTGACCCGAAACCTGAAATCAATGATTGAAGTACTTGAGTGTAAATCACTTTCGGGAAATTGCTTCTTTAGATTGAGTTACCTAGTTTCTGGAGTAAATTGGCAGCCCAAAAATACCTGCTTCAAATAACATCCAAGGTGCTGGAAATAATTACACTAATAAACTCTGAATTGGAGTTGGAATATATTCATGTTGTTCTCATTTGCAAGCTACAGAATGGCCTCCATTCTAAGGCAGGTTTGTTCTGCTTCATTGTAAGTAAGAGATATCAGATTTAGCTCTTTCTCCTCTACCATTTTGTTCAAAAATCTCTCAACTGCATCTTCTCCATTTCCCACAGCTCTGCTCTCACTGCTTCTTCTTTAGGACAGAACCATTTTAGATTTCTATGGTCCTCATCTTTTAGCATCAAGCCTCTGCATTCTCTGCAATTTCTGCCACCTCCAAGTGGTACCATCAAACATATCTTGGCCTCTCCATCCCTTTCAGTGGTTTGAAGGGACCATTTCTTTTGTCAAGTCCCTAAGTCCACTCTTCAGTTCTTACTAACCATCTGCCTTCTTTCCCTTGCAATAGGGAAATTACATTGGTGATCACCTTGCATAGGTGATGCAACAGTTTCCCCTTTTTTTAATACTTTATTTTTAAAATTTTAAATACCATACAAATAAATGAACAACCGCCCACCCCCCATACCCACCCTCCTACCACCCCAAATAAACCCAAAGAAAGAAACAGGAGATTTAAACCATCAACAACACAAAAAAGACTGCCATGAATCAAAGCTGCACCACCATGCCAAGCTCTAGGGAAGTCAACATTTTAAACCCATATAATCCAAATAAAGGCTCCATACTTTTGAAGAAAAAAGATAATTATCACTTAAATTATATGTTTTTTCCAAAGGGGTACATGATCTCAATTCTGAATGCCATCTCTGCAACCCCAATTTCATTTTTCCAAGTTATGGCTATACATTTTCTTGTGACTGCCATTGCCAACCTTAAAAACACAATTTGATACTTAGTCAATCTCAAAGTCAAACTCAACATTTTAACATTACTTCATAGAAATAATGCTGGGTCCATTGGTAATTGAATCTTTAAAACTTTCTCTAAAAATTCCTTAAGTCGTATCCAAAAAGGTTTAACCTTATCGCATAACCAAGTGGAATGTAAAAAGGCACCTACTTCTTTACTACATCTAAAACATAATACTGAAGAAATTAAATTATATCTCTTTAATTCCTGAGGATTTAAATACAATTGATGTATAAAATTATGATGCACTAATCTATATCAAACATTAATAATCTTAGTCATACTATCCTTACATATAGATCTCCTATCATCTTCGTCAATTAATATTCCTAAATCATTCTCCCATTTTATTCTTGATTTATGAATATCTAATTTAAGCATCTTGCTTTGTAATTATTTATACATTTCAGAAATAAACATTTTTTTACCACTTTCCATAAGCAAATTTACATATTTAGTTTGTCTTGGCAATCTTAAAGAAGGTCCAAAATTATCTGACAATAAAGCCTCAATTTAATAATAACAAAAATATTATGTATTTTGGATTTCATATCTTTCTTTCATTCTTTGAAAAGAAATAAAATATCCGGCTTCATAACAATCTCCAAAAGTTTTAATTCCTTCCTGATCCCATATTTTCAAAAACTGATTATTAAGAGTAAATGGAAAGAGTTTATTCTGATATAAAGGTATTTTAACTGAATTTTTTCCTGCTTACTAATCTCATTATTTATCTTATTCCATAATTAAATTAAATACCTCAAGATAGGTGGATTATTATTAACAATTAACAACTTATTATTCCATTTATAAATACATTGTATCATATTATTCTCACCAATACTGGATAATTAAATATTGGCCCATAATAACAAGCTATCCAAATCAAACATTCTATTAATGAACCTCATTTGTGCTGCATTATAAGAATTTTGAAAATTTAGGAGTTGCAGTCTTCCTAATTCATATTTCCAAGTTAATATTTGTAAAGAACCCCTAACCATTTCATCTTTCCATAAAAACTTTCTAATTATAGAATTCAAATCTTTTTCTAAAATTCTGATAAACTTCACAAGGAATAGATTGAAAAAGGTTTTGGATTCTCGGAAAAATTCATCTTAATACAATTAACTCTACCTATTAATGCTATAGGTAAGTATTTCCATCTACTTAAATCCTATTTTATTTTTTAAAATAAAAGCAAATAATTTATCTTGTATAAATAATCTAAATCCTTATTACATTTAATTCTTAAATATTTAATTTGTTTTGACCATTGAACAATTTTATTACATTGAGTATAATTACCAATAACTAACGGCATAATTTCACTTTTGTCCCAATTTATTTTATAATCTGATAATTGTCCACATTGCTTCAATCTCTCATATAATGATGTTAAAGAATTTTGTGGTTCTGTTAAATAAATCAAAACATCATCAGCAAACAAATTAATTTAAAATTAATCAGAATTAACTTTAAATCCCTTAATATTACTATCTTGTCTTATCAAATGTGCTAAAGATTCAATAGCTAGCACAAGCAATGCTGGGGACAAAGGGCATCCTTGTCTAGTAGATCTCTTCAATAAGAATGGTGATGATATTTAGCAATTTTCCACCACTCTGGCAGAAGGGTTTGTATATAAACACTTAATCCAATTAATAAAGATTGGTCCACATTTAAATTTTTCCAACATTTTAAATAAAAAAAACTCCATTCTACCCTATCAAATGCCTTTTCGGCATCTAATGATAAGTCCATAGTTAAGTTGGATTTCTTCTGAGATATATGGATCAAACTAATTAATTTTACAATACTGTCTGCAGAATAATGATTTTTAATAAATTCAGCCTGGTATAAATTAATTAATATTGGTAAATAATTCACTAATTTATTTGCTAAGACCTTAGCTACAATTTTATAATCAAAATTTAATAAAGAAATTGGTTTATAGGACCTAGATTTTAATGGATATTTATCTTTCTTAAGAATAACTGTTATAATTGCATTAGTAAAAGAATCTGGTAAAGAATGAACTTGCATTGCTTGCTTCATTACCTCCATTAACAGATGCATTAATAAATCTTGAATTTTTTAATAAAATTCCAATGTAAATCCATCTTCACCAGGAGATTTCCCATTTGGCATAGATTTAAGTGCATCAATAATTTCTCTAATTATAAAGGGAAGAGTCCAATTCATCACTCTTTCAAGTATTCAAAGAAGGTAATTGAAGATGAGCTAAAAGAAATCAATTTTTAACTTCATTTTCCAACTCAGATGTATACAATTTCATATAAAATTCTTTAAAAGCCTCATTTATATTTTGAGATTTGTATGTAGTCTTAGAATCAATCTCCTAATGGCATCAATTGTTCTGGAAACCTGCTCTGTCTTTAATTGCCACACTAATACTTCATTGGCTCTCTCCTCTAATTCATATTATTTTTGTTTAGTTCTTTGCAGTTGTCCTTTTACTCTTCCCTTTTTCCTCTGCATTTTCCAACTGCAATATTATTTTGTTAATGTTCCCACTCTCATTTATTAATTGACTAGATAACCTTGTTTACAGCCTAGCCCTATGGCCACACTGTTTTTACTCTATCAGAGATAACTCCCTTCCACCACACTCTCTGCAATTTTATTTTTCAAAATATGCTTATTGAGCATCAAAAACAACTTTGTAGACATTATGTACATTGTGCTCCTATTTTCTTTTTTTAAAACAGAAAAACCTATACACAAATGTTCACGTACATCCTCAGATAAATGCCCGGACACCCTACTCCCTGATCACCTTGGAACCTTTGGTGACAGTATCATTGGTATATTACCGATTATGCTGGTACAACCGTCCCACAGTTAGTCTTTTACTCCAGAGATTCCAAATGTTGCAGTCAATGGGCTGAGTAGCAAATAGACTATCTATTTTGGATAGTGTGCTTGAAGACTTTGCTTCAGACCCTTGTATTTTGGGGCACTAATTTTAAAAAAAACACATGACTTCGGTGGCAAGGAGATCCATTATACCTATTGCATTTGTCCTCTTTATCAGGATATATGGCTGACAGTCTGGATTTTGAAAAGTGAATCCTGTGTTGCACTTTAAATTGAATTAATCCCAAGCAAGAAGTGCATGAGGTAATAGAACAAATTCTCTCAATGGCCTCTTCCCACAGTTTCTCCTCAATTTCCATTTAACTGTTTCAGACAGGAGAAAACTTTTGATCTTTTGATAGGGCTTTCCATTCCTCTAATATTCCAAATGTGAAATCTAACAGGCATTTTCCTTCCCCCCCACCACTGCCAGGAGTGCTCGAATTCATTGGATTATGCATTTAGATTTTAAATTTTGTGGGCTATATTGCCCAAATTGAGTGCAAGCACCAAGGTGGTCCTCCCAACGCCACCCCCCCCCCACCACAGCATGCATAAACGAATCTGCATATACACCCACATACTTACTGCACTCATCTCCGTATTACATCCATGTGGTCCAAATGCCTTTTCCCCTAAATGTCAAAGACTCAGAGTGAGCTTAGGTAGGACAGAAACATAACCATCCCTCTTGCAAATTTTGAATTAGATTTATAGGCACATTGCAAGGCACTTTGGTCAGCTCTGTCTTTCAGCCCAATAAATTTACGATTTACATATATACTAGTATTTAACAGTAGTAATGCTATATTATGTAAGTCTTGGAATTCCGCCTTAACAACCTTAACAAGTTCGGTAACTGCAAATTAAAATATGAATGCCCAACAAGTGGCAGCATCCCATTGCTTTCACACTTTAATCAGTCGTTTTTCAATGTCTTCATATATACACACTTTTTCAGCCAAGAGGAAACCCTTCACCTCCTCACTGTGAGCGACCTGTATTCGAGTTGGGTAGATTAACCCATATCGGACCCCCTGCAGGGTATGCAGTTCCCGAATGATGTCATTGAACACTGCCTGTGTGGCTTGGTCTACCTTTGCAGTAAGATTGGGAAAAACTGAGATAGTTATCCCCTTCAGTTTTACCTCACAGTACTGTGTAGGATAGCCAAGCAATCACTTTAATAGTGATGTTTGGCCACTATGGCCCGTGGGTGCTTTTCCAGTCCATAGGGTGTGGTGTGGTCAGTCCATTAGTGGCTCTTTAACCATCCAAACACCTCTTTTAATAAAAATACCGTCTTTCAGGAACTCCCCACTTTCCTGATGTTATTTCTCCAGGACATCGCTTCTAAATCCTCACATCTGTTTTCCAGCTTTATCATATTGGCGGTGAGAGTTTTAATTTTCTTTTGCATTGAGCAGATGTCATCGGTACATCTCGACATTGAACATTTTATCTCCCCAATGGTATCTTTAATTTCTCTCAGTCTGGTGTCACAATTTATTAGCCACAAATTGCATTTTTATGGTGTGTAGCTCCACTTTAAGGGCAGCCAGTTCTTCTCCAATACATATTCTTATCTCCATTTTAATGGTCTCTACAATGTTTTTATGAACTTCAGTCAGATTTGCAAGCTTTAGCTGCTCAAAATCAGTTACTTGTTCTTCCTGGACTGCAGTGAGCTGCCAGAGGAGACAGTACCAGACGAGGTTGAGACTTTAGACTTCTGTGTGGACCTCTGGGGCTGCTGCAAGCTGTCTCTACTTTTAGCCACTTCGACACTTCAAAGTCCACCCCTGCTATTTCAAAGCATTGCCAACTATAATCCAATGGTAGGACACTGCCTGGATTGCTGTTAAATAATACTTTATCATTACAATTTGCAGGAGCTCTGTAAGTTGTGACTTGCTCCATCAACTGAGCTCTAGCCCATTTTCTGCAATTTAACAAACTTCTGATGTCTCCTTTCTTGTTCTGATAAAGGGTCCTCAACCTGAAACATTGACTCTGTTTCTCTTCCTACAGATATTATCTGACCTCTTGACGACTCCCAGCATTTTCTGCTTTCATTTATGTCATCTTTTGGTAGGTGCGTAGCAATCTTGCTCCTGAATCGGGATGTTGTGTGAGGTTCATAGGACAGCAATCGTTGTGTAATATATTGTTGAAATTGGCACTTTTTGGCTTCAGCATGGAGTTGCTTATTGATGTTGTCAGTTTTTAACTGTTCTCTGCATGTATCTCAACATATTCTGTCCCTTACCTAAAACGTTAACTGTTTCTTTCTCCAAATGCTGAGTTTTTTTTACAGCATTTTCTGTCCACGACATTAGCTTGTGCTGTCCAAATACCCTTAATTAACCTACAAACCTAGTATGTTTGAAGGGAGGGAGGAAACCAGAGCATCCAGAGGAAATCCACACAGTTTCAAGGAGAATGTACAAATGCATTACAGACAGTACTGAATTTGAACTGAGGTCATTGGCAGTGTAATAGTTTTGGGCTAACCGCTATTTCAGATTTCCAATAACTCCAATTTTTAAAAAAAATTCACGAATGTGAAGAATTCCCTCATTTAATAAGGAATTTGAGTGATCCCCCTCACAAAGGAGTGAGCATCCAAGTATGTGCATCTAAGAAGTGACAGAGATCAGGAGCACCAACCTGGAATGCCATGAGGCTGGTAAACTAAGAGTGAGCACATGCATCAGGTCATATATGAAATCAGACAGCTCAATGAGTCCACATATTGAACTTTCTGTTTCAAGAGAAGAATAGTCTGTAAAACTCTGTAAGTATGGTAAATACGAACTGATGTTTTTCAGGCTAATGAGGCTGAAAAATACCACTGCAGAAGAATGTGACCACGTTGCACACTGTTGGAGTCATTTGGGAATATTTTACTCCAGGAAACATTATTAGGAGGACCAAAATCCTGCAGAGCAATAAGGATATTAATTTCTTAATTAACCCAAAGGCACATAGCAATAGGTGTAACATTTGGTCTATTTTGACTTAACCTTATTTTCAATATTACAGTATCTTTTTTGATGTTTGGTGAAATTCTTCTGCTGTGTAATTTTTTTTCAGCCTCACTGGCATAAAAAGGGATGTGTTCTTAATTATTCATGTCACAAACAGGTTTTTTGATGTCATTTTTCCTGAAACCATGAAATCCAAACTCTAGTTTGAGATCACCAACCTGCTTTGACCATTTTGCAGTCGTGTACTTAACTGCATCAGGAGTGGTGCCGGTCGCCGCTGATGACATAAGCAAAGTGATGCGTGGGAGTATGCGCGAATGTTTTAAGCAGGTGATGAATATCAGATGCAGAAGGAGGCAAGTGAGAGCATCAGAATCATCCTTGAGGTGGTGAGCCAATGAGAAGGTCAGAATGGTTTGGCTGGGTGGTGTTTGCCAAGTTGAAGATGCAATGTTGTGTCTTGTGGATAATAATAAAGGAAGTTGACTTCATGGTGTGTTGAAAGAATGAGTGAGTGTATTCTTTATTTGTTTGGAAGGCAGAATAAATCAGTGTTGTTACAACTGGTAATCCCATAAGTTCTCAGTATCTTCTAATTTAAGATGGACAGTGATGAGGATAAACCCCTTATACAGGAGCAGTTGACGAGGTCAAACTGGAGATACCTCCCACTTTTTATTAATAATGTGGTTCATGATCCTCCTCAGTGTGGCATTAGAAAACAAAGTACAGTTTATTTGTGGTGCGTCTTCCAGAGCAGATTGCCCGTGAAGTGGAGAATGTCTTAGTGGATCCAAATGGTAATTTCCCATTTGACATGCTTAAGGCAACTATTCTGCGTGTACTCAGCCATCTAGGGAGAATTTTGAGTCTCTTCACAATCTATCTCATCCTAGTAGAAGGGAATCAATCAAATTAATTATGGAACATTTTATCTGGCCTCATGTTAAACGGGATGTTGGATTATGGGAAAGTACCTGCTGGCAGTGTCAATGCCCTAAAGTTTCCAGACACACGAAATCCAAGCTATGGGTTTTGTTGTTCCGGATTCCCATTTCTAGCATGTGGACCCGGACTTGGTAGGCCGCTTCTGCCATCTTGGAGCTGTACTTATCTGCTCATGTGTGAAGACCAGACGACATCTCTGTGGAGACAATCGCTTGGGCTTTCATGTATCATTGGATTCCATCTTTTGGTGTTCTGCTCAACAGATTGATGGTCTCAGTTCAAGTCGGCCTTATTCTGAGCTCTCACTGATCTTCTGGGCACTACCCATATTTACACTACGGCTTACCATCCGAAGGCCAACAGCCTCATTGAGCATTTCCATCACTAGCATTGACAGCAGCTGGTGATGCACCTACATGGAGCAAACATTTGCCAGTGGTTCTTCTTGACGTACATATTGCTTAGATGTTCAGCAGCGAGCTAGTATATGGCTCTATGTTGACCTTTCCAGGTGGGTTTGTGAATCCGAGTCCAACCACAATGCTCTATGATCCAGCTAGTTATGCTGATCATCTTCGAGAAAACATGAGATTACTCAAACCTACTACTATGCGGCAGGGGCCGCCTACAGTGTATGTGCTGAACGATTTACAAATGCTCCTTTGGCATTATGCTGTTTGTAAACCACTTCAGTCCATTAACAATGGTCCTTTTCAGGTCTTGCCAGACCACCCGATGACTTTTGTGATTGACAGGAATGGAAAAGATGACACTGGTTCCATTGACAGGTTGAAGCTGGTCCATGTCCTGCAATGAGGTCAGTTCCAGAGGAACATTCGCACCCTTGCCAGTTAGACCTCACCTGTCTTGCAGTATTGTACGAGGTCGGGCCAAACTGTAAGCCCTCCAGACCGTTACATAGTGGGACAGTTCCATTTAGTCATCTCCTTGCATGGCTCGGAGGCTGGATGGGAGGGGAGGGGTATGTGGCTGTTGTGGTTACATACTTATTTGTGTCAGAAACGGTGCCAGTCGCCGCTGATGACATAAATGAAGCGATGCGCAGGAGAAAGAGCCTGCATGTGCAGATGTGTTAAGCGTCGGTAGTCGGGTGATAGATCTCGGATGCAGTGAGAATGTCAGAATCACCCATGTGGCAGTGAGTCAATGAGAAGGTCAGAGGGATTTGGCTGGGTGATGTTTGGGTAGGTGAAGAATGAAATGTTGTGTCTACAGTAAAGAAAGTCAACTTCATGGTGTGCTGTGAAAGAAATGAGTTAATGTATTCTTTGTTTGTAAGCACGATTAAATCAGTGCTGTTACAACCTCAGTTGCAATCTCATGTATGTGCCTTGACTGTTCTGCTGTGGAATTTCTAGCCCACTGTCTTTCAGATATAATGTTAAACAAAAGACCCTTTGTCCTCCCAAAAAATGAGAAATAATCGAGTAAAAATCTGATAATCCAGCACCCTTGGGACCAATAGACTAGCAGGTTTTCTCAATTACTGGATGTCACTCTTATTAATACCTATATATTATCATTTCAATATGTCACACAGCAATAGATTTTTCAGTGATCTAGATAAGTTTAAAGAGAGTGGGAAATGTACAAGCATCTGAACCTTGCCTCTGGAAACAAACCTACCCTTGTTCCAGATCCCAAGTTCTAGCTGCACACCCAGACCTCATTCTGAACTAAGGCATGTGCCAGATGGCAGACGATTTGAATTTCTGAATGTTCAGATGCTGGAATTTCAGAGTTTTATTGTGTTTGGAGAATTTGAGAAGACCTGTTAGCCTTTACAATAGTTACTCCTCAGCTATCAGTGTTAAACAAATGACTTGCCTATTTCACATGGATGTTTGAGGAACATTACTCAGTTCACATTGACAATCATATTAGTCTCATGACAATAGCAAAACAAGGATGTTTAAAGATCCTAAACCTGACAGAAAGCTCTTCATCTACTAAGCCCCTCATTTCACTTCCTTCTGTATGTTTCTAAGGCATGGGCTACCAAGAGCAGACACAGGTGTTACGAGCCCAAAGGACCCCAAAACCCAGCAGCAACAGACATTCACCAAGACAAGTGGCTTTCAAAACAAAAGTTATTTATAATCAACTTCAAACATGAAAATAGAATCAAACATTAACTTAACACTATTCTTATATTATACTCTATACTAACCCAAATAACCACCTTCTAATTCTAAGCGCGTGTGAATATAATGTGTGTGTAAATTCGAGAAAAGTTCATTGGTTCACAGTTCAATCTCACTTCTCCTTCTTCCAAGTTCTCTGGTTGCAGGCAATCACCATACTCTGCACTGAATTTTAAATGTATAAAGTTCACCAGGCTTGGTGCTTGAAAGGTAAATGTTTACCGCTCAGGAAGATTCTTGTAGGGTTTGCAGAGAGAGAAAGATTTGTTGCTCCAGGATTTCCACAACTGAGATACCACCACTAGTCACCTCAGGGTCTCGTTGATGAAACTTGCCCCATCAGGGTCTTCTAGATGGTAACCTCTTTCTTCAAGCTACCACAGAATTCCATTCCTTCCTCTATTTCAAGAGAAACATCAGACAGATAGCACCTCCAGCCATCTACTGCTCTGGAACTTGTTTTCATCAGTTTCAAATAGTTTTCCCTGGATTGCACTTTTCAGTTACCACATACTGACTGACTGACTGACTGAGCTGTTAACTCTCTCTCTCTCTTCCAATTGAAACTCCAAAGAGATCATGTGACTCATGTCTTGCAAAATCCCCACCTTCCTGAGCAAAACAACAGGAGTTCTTTCTTCTGCTCCCATCTGTTGTTAGATAAACAAAATCCAGGAGTGACCTTTCTATAAGCACTTTGCAGAAAGGGTACTGATAGAGAGCATGACTCCAGCAAGACAATGGTCAAGTATTTTATGAGGTCAGTTCAATTACACCAACTTGTGAAAGGTGCTTACATTCTCCAGAAATCCTGCAATGTGAATTCTTCAGTCTTTGAAATAAGAGCTGTTTTAAAATGTGCGAATGTATGTGACCTACTCTAAATCTTATAAATTCTCCCCAAATATTAATATTGGTACACAGATATCAGAGATTTTGCATCCATGTTCCCTACATAAATTCATCAAAATTGTCTGGCAGTAAGACGGTCAGTGTTCTCTCCCAGGTGAATATCCCAGCATTGAGGCTCTAATTATGTACAGAAGGCTATGATGGGCAGGCCATGTTTATTGTATGTTTGACATCTGATTCACAAATCTTTGTTAAGACAAGAAATTACTGGGTGGACATATGAATGTTATACTTGATCCCAAGGGACTGCCTCAGAAGAAGGATGAGTAAACAACTGGCAATATTTGAAGTGTGGCGGTGCACATCCTCACGGCAAACCGGCCCCGCTTGTATTGCCACAAGGCGGGGTGGCCATGGGGAAATGGCATCATCAGAGGTTTCTCTCTGACTCCAGCATCCCTTCCAGCGCGCACCCTGGGCAGTGATTATGATGTCACAATGCACCAGGTGACTGAGCTCATGCTGGACGTGCTGAATTTGAATAAAAACAGTCGTTAACGACCCTCAACATGGTGGCTGTGTTTCTTCCACTGCTCACACCGCCACAGTGGTGACCCCGACCTGTCCAGATGTTTTTCTGGACTCAAATCACCATGGATTCAGTAGAGGTTAATGCTGTCTCCATAAAGCTTCCCCCCTTTTGGACCCACCGACCGAGAATGTGGTTTGGGCAGGCGGAAGCACAATTTCAACTCCACAACATCTCCCCAGACGCAATGTTCTATCATGTCATGAGCACTCTGGACCAAGATACGGCAGTGAGGGTGGACGACATCCTCCACCACCCCCCAGCTACGGGCTAGTACACCGCCCTCAAAGACCTGCTGCTTGGAACTTTCGGGCTAACACCCCAGCAGCGGGCTTCCAGGCTCCTTCACCTAGATGGGCTTGGGGACCGTAGTCCGTCGGTGCTGATGGACAAAATGCTGGCCATGGCGGAAGATCACAAGCCTTGTTTTCTCTTCCACCATATATTCCTGGAACAGATGCTGGAGGACATCCAGCTGCTCCTCACAGATGAAGACCTTGAACCCAAGGAGAGCAGCAGCCCGTGCGGTTGCCCTCTGGTGCATGAAGAGGGAGAATGAGGCAGCCCTCAACCAAATGGCATGACCAGGAGCCAGCCGACCGCAAGCCGCTCCCAAGACCAAGCCAGAAGGCCAGTTGACCTGGTGTTTCTACCACGAGTGCTGGGGAGCACAAGCCCATAAGTGCGGCCAGCCCTACAGGTTTCAGGGAAATGACCAGGCCAGCCGCTGCTGATGGCTGCGACGGCTGGCCACACAAACAGCCTCCTTCATGTGATGGACAGATCCACTGACTGCTGATTCCTGGTGAACACAGGGGCTGAGCTCAGCGTTCTACCCCCCACAGCATTAGAGACTCACACCCAATCTCGAGGTCCAACCCTGCGGGCGGCCAACGGCTCCACCATCAGGACCTACGGCACCCACAGGGCACAGATCCAGATTGGGTAGGAGATGTTCCACTGGAGGTTCGTCCTAGCTTCCGTTGGCACTGAGCTGTTAGGGGCCAACTTCCTCAGAGCTCATGGCCTACTGGTTGACATGAAGGGCAAAAGGCTGGTCAATGCCTGAACGTTCCACTCCACTCGACTGGACACAGCAGAAGCCCAAAGGCCCGAAATTGCCACCATAATCGCTGCCAGGGATGAGTTCGATGAGATCCTCCACGAATTACCCATCATATTAGAGCCACGGTTCAACGCCACCCTGCCCCAACATGGGGTCTTCCACCACATCACCACACAGGGCCCCCCGCTGCATGCTAGACCCAGACGGCTGCCGTCCAAGAAGTTCCAGCAGGCAAAGGAGGATTTCTCCATGCTCCAGGAACCGGGAATTGTCTGGCGCTCGGACAGCGCCTGGGCATCACCACTCCATATGGATCCAAAATCGTCCGGGGACTGGAGACCATGCAGGGACTACCGTAAGTTGAATGATGCAACAACTCCCGATGTACAGGACTTCACCAACCTCCACAGAGCAAGGGTCTTCTCCAAAGTGGATCTCGTGCAGGGATACCATCATATACCAGTGCATCCAGATGACGTGGGTAAGACATCCATTATCACCCTTTTCGAGTTCCTGCGTATGCCCTTCGGTCTAAAGAATGCAGCCCAAACATACCAGCACCTCATGGTGGTTGGAAAAGACCTAGACTTTGTGTTCATTTACCTGGATGATATTCTCATTGCCAGTCACAACCGCAATGAACACAAAGCCCACCTCCACACACTCTTTGCCCAGCTGACTGACTTTGGCCTCACAGTCAACGTGGTCAAATGCCAGTTCAACAAGGAGCCCCTCCAGTTCCTGTGGCACACCATTTTGGCGGCTAGGGCCATGCCGGCACCGGAGAAGGAAGTGGTTGTTCAATGATTCCCCAAACCCTCCACCCTGAAAGGCCTCCAAGAGTTCGCGGGGATGGTGAACTTCTACCATTGTTTTATCCCGAGAGCCGCGTACATCATGCACCCATTGTTCGTGCTCATGGCCACCAAAGAAAAGACTTTATCATGGTCAGAGGAGGCGGACAAGACTTTCATCGTGACAAAGGAGGCTCTAGCCAGCGCCACACTGCTGGTGCACCTGCAGCTGGAGGCACACACGGCGCTCTCCATGCCTCAGCTACGGTAGTGGGGGTGGGGGGTGTTCTCGAACAGTGGCTTGATGGACAATGGTGCCTGCTGGCCTTTTTCAGCAAGCAGGTGTGCCCGCCAGAGCTCAAATACAGCATCTTTGACCGGGATCTCCTGGCATTGTATTTGGCCATCCGCCATTTCTGCTACTTCCTTAAGGGCAGGCAGTTCACAGCCTTCATGGATCATAAGCCCCTCACTCAAGCAAAGGCGATGGCCAAAGATCCGTGGTCCGCCAGACAGCAACGCCACCTCTCCTACATGTCTGAGTTCATGACCGACATCCGACACAGGGCCAGCAAGGACAATGTAATGGCGGATGTGCTCTCCCGTCCAGTCATCAACACTCTTGCGCCTGGTCTGGATTACAAGCAACTGGCTCAGGCACAGAGGAGTGATGTGGAAATGCAGGGCTTGCGGACCGCCATCTTGGGCCTCAAACTCAAGGATGTCTGGGTGCCCAGCAGCCTGGACACATTGCTCTGCGATGTCTCAACAGGCACCTGGTGGTCCCGCCACACTGGAGGGCGAAGATCTTCAGTCTGATCGATGACCTCGCTCACCCCGTGGTAAAGACAACCATGCGGATGGTCATGGAGCGGTTTGTGTGGCACGGGCTGAAGAAGGAGGTGGCAGAACTGGCCAGGAATTGTACCAAGTGCCAGACCTCCATGGTCCAGTGACACACGTGAGCCCCCATCCAGAACTTCAACCCGGCGGTTCGCAGATTCCAACACATACACGTTTATGTCGTCGGGCCCGTATCCAAGGAGGCTCGTTACCTCCTCATGGTGGTGGATTGGGCCACAAGGTGGCCGGAGGCCGTCCTGATTAAGGAGACCTCTGCGGAGATGTGTGCCAGGATTCTAGTCAGCCAATGGATTGTCCGTTTCAGAGTCCTGGCGCACATCACTAGCGACAGAGGGGCACAGTTCACATCTGCCCTGTGGACTCAGATGGCGAAGCTCCTGGGGGGGGGTTCAAGCACCACCACACCACAGCATACCACCTGCAGTC
The DNA here is from genome assembly GCF_036971445.1 of Narcine bancroftii. NCBI lineage: Eukaryota > Metazoa > Chordata > Chondrichthyes > Torpediniformes > Narcinidae > Narcine > Narcine bancroftii. The sequence goes on along the minus strand of NC_091476.1, from coordinate 105,836,159 downwards.
CAACAGGTTGGTGGAGAGGTTCCACAGGTACCTGAAGGCATCGCTTATGGCCAGGCTCTCTGGACCAGACTGGGTGGATGAACTACCCTAGGTCCTCCTCGGGATTAGGATGGCACCCAAGGAGGACCTGCAGGCTTCAGCAGTGGAGGTGGTTACACCGCTTTCCCTGCCGGGTGAGTTTTTCAGCCCAGACCCTGACACCACGGCCACCGACAAAAACCTGCTGGCGGACCTACGCAGGCGACTGGCCTCCCTAGCTCCCCCACCCCAGGCATGCCATGGCACCTGGCCGTTTCATCTCCCCAAAGAGCTCGACTCGGCCTAGTTTGTTTTTGTGCGAAGGGGACAACAAGGTGCACCGCTGCAGTGACTATACAAGGGGCCATATAAAGTCTTGCAGCAGTCCGGCGGAACCTTCACCCTGGACGTTGGGGGAGATAGGACCATTTTATGGTGGACTGCCTGAAGGTGGCCCGTCTGGACTCATCACAGCCGGTACAGACGGCTGTGCCCAAGCACCGGGGCTGACCGCCAAAGTGACAGGACGCATAGCCAGTTCTATGGGAGGGGGGTTGTGTGGCGGTGCACATTCTCATGGCGAACCGACCCCACTTGTATCGCCACGTGGCTGGGCAGCCATGGGGACATGACGTCGTCAGAGTTTTCTCTCTGACTCCAGCATCCCTTCCAGCACCCACCCTGGGCAGCGGTTATGATGTCACAATGCACCAGGTGACTGAGCTCATGCTGCCCTTATAGGGGCGTGCTGAATTTGAGTAAAAACAGTCGTTAATGACCCTTATGTGGTGGCCACAGAAGAATATTTAATTGACCATGAAGTGCATTGGGATCTCCTCAGGCATTGGATCATTGGTGCTCCTTTTAGTCTTCTTCTCAGCTGTTTTTTTCCTGTGGGCAAATAATGAAAATAGATCACCTCTAAAAAAAACTGGAAGGTGATTATTGGTCTTACTATATCATTTTCCGAGAAAATGAATAGCACATTAAGCATGATTTGATACGAGGGCTCATTACAGCAAAATCTAGACTCTCAAAAGGCCAAAATTTCATTGAAGGGTGGAGTATTGAGTGGCTGGTACTGCTGTTGAATATGGTCAGGGCAAAAGTCAGCTATCTGAAATAAGTAAAGAGGTGTGGGCAGAAGATAATGATAGCAATGGGTTAAAGATATTATGCAGAGGGAATCCTCGCTATGACAGGTTTCCAGCATGCAACTCCATAGACTATGACTCCTAAAGACAGATATCCTTCAGGAGACTATAGCCCACTGGCAATATGTGCTTGATTGTCTGCTCTTTATGCAACATCCAGATATGCACTAAATGGCAATGGATGCTAGTACTCCCGACACAAGTAAGTATGCGACCACAATAGCCAGGCCCCCACCTCCATCCCAACTGTGCCCTCCCCTTCCCCCCAACATGGTTCTCCATGGATTAAAGCATGAACCATATGAAGAATCTAAAAAAAAATGTTTTGCATAAAGCTCACCTTTCCTTTCTGAATGATCTCTTGTGGAATTTAAATTGCAATTGCCCATTGCAAAAAACTGGGGTGCCGAAAAATCAAAATATCTGCAGGTGCCGGAAATCTAAAATAAAAATAGAAAATGCCATAATTTAAAAAGTAAAATCACAATGTTGGAGGAACTCAGCTGGTTAAAATGTGTACTTTTTCTTTGGCTTGGCTTCGCGGACGAAGATTTATGGAGGGGTAATGTCCATGTCAGCTGCAGACTCGTTTGTGACTGACAAGTCCGATGCGGGACAGGCAGACACGGTTGCAGCGGTTGCAAGGGAAAATTGGTTGGTTGGGGTTGAGTGTTGGGTTTTTCCTCCTTTGTCTTTTGTCAGTGAGGTGGGCTCTGTGGTCTTCTTCAAAGGAGGTTGCTGCCCGCCAAACTGTGAGGCACAAGATGCACGGTTTGAGGCGATATCAGCCCACTGGCGATGGTCAATGTGGCAGGCACTAAGAGATTTCTTTAGGCAGTCCTTGTACCTCTTCTTTGGTGCACCTCTGTCTTGGTGGCCAGTGGAGAGCTCGCCATAGAACACGATCTTGGGAAGGCAATGGTCCTCCATTCTGGAGACGTGACCTACCCAGCGCAGTTGGATCTGCAGCAGCGTGGATTCGATGCTGTCGGCCTCTGCCATCTCGAGTACTTTGATGTTGGTGATGAAGTCGCTCCAATGAATGTTGAGGATGGAGCGGAGACAACGCTTGTGGAAGCGTTATAGGAGCCGTAGGTGATGCCAGTAGAGGACCCATGATTCGGAGCCGAACAGGAGTGTGGGTATGACAATGGCTCTGTAAACACTAATCTTTGTGAGGTTTTTCAGTTGGTTGTTTTTCCAGACTCTTTTGTGTAGTCTTTCAAAGGCGCTATTTGCCTTGGTGAGTCTGTTGTCTATCTCTTTGTCGATCCTTGCATCTGATGAAATGGTGCAGCCGATATAGGTAAACTGGTTGACCATTTTGAGTTTTGTGTGCCCGATGGAGATGTGGGGGGGCTGGTAGTGATGGTGGGGAGCTGGCTGATGGAGGACCACAGTTTTCTTCAGGCTGACTTCCAGGCCAAACATTTTGGCAATTTCCGCAAAACAGGACGTCAAGCGCTGAAGCACTGGCTCTGAATGGGCAACTAAAGTGGCATCGTCTGCAAAGAGTAGTTCATGGACAAGTTGCTCTTGTGTCTTGGTGTGAGCTTACAGGAGCCTCAGATTGAAGAGACTGCCATCCGTGCGGTACCAGATGTAAACAGCGTCTTCATTGTTGAGGTCTTTCATAGCTTGTTTCAGCATCATGCTGAAGAAGATTGAAAAGAGGGTTGGTGCGAGAACGCAGCCTTGCTTCACGCCTTTGTTAATGGAGAAGGATTCAGAGAGCTCATTGCTGCATCTGACCCGACCTTGTTGGTTTTCGTGCAGTTGGATAACCATGTTGAGGAACTTTGGGGGGCATCCGAGGCGCTCTAGTATTTGCCAAAGCCCTTTCCTACTCACAGTGTTGAAGGCTTTGGTGAGGTCAACAAAGGTGATGTAGAGTCCTTTGTTTTGTTCTCTGCACTTTTCTTGGAGCTGTCTGAGGGCAAAGACCATGTCAGTAGTTCCTCTGTTTGCGCGAAAGCCACACTGTGATTCTGGGAGAACATTTTTGGCGACACTAGGTATTATTCTATTTAGGAGAATCCTAGCGAAGATTTTGCCTGCAATGGAGAACAGCGTGATTCCCCTGAAGTTTGAGCAGTCTGATTTCTCGCCTTTGTTTTTGTGCAGGATGATGATGATGGCATCACGAAGGTCCTGAGGCAGCTTTCCTTGGTCCCAGCAGAGCTTGAAAAACTCATGCAGTTTGGCATGCAGAGTTTCAACGCTCGCGTCGGTATAGACTCAGAAACCTGGCCATGAATCCTGGGCAAGCATGGTGTCGGCAAGTGCAATGACAACGGGCGCCTCCTGTTGGAGCTCTGCGCAGAACAACGGCTTGTCATTACAAACACCCTTTTTCAGCAGAGGGACAGCCTGAAGACTACCTGGATGCATCCCCGATCCAAACACTGGCACCTCCTGGACTATGTCCTGGTGCGAGGAAGAGACAAAGGAGATGTGTTCCACACCAGGGTCATGCCCAGCGTGGAATGCAACACTGACCACCAGCTTGTTCGCTGCAAGCTCAACCTTCACTTCAAGCCAAAGTCCAGGAACAGTAAAGCCCCCAGAAAGAGGTTCAATGTTGGAAACTTGCAGTCAGACGAAGTGAGAGGAAACTTCCAGGCAAACCTCAAAGCAAAGCTCGAGGATGCAATCCGCCTCATGGACTCATCCCCTGAAACCCTCTGGGATCAGCTGAAGACTGCCATACTGGAATCCACTGAAGAGGTACTGGGCTTCTCCTCCAGGAAAAACAAGGACTGGTTCGACGAAAACAACCAGGAAATCCAGGAGCTGCTAGCAAAGAAGCTGCCCACCAGGTTCACCTTGCAAAGCCGTCCTGGCCAGAGAAGAAACGAACCTTCCGTCGCTCATGGGGCCATCTTCAGCGCAAACTCCAGGAGATCCAAAATGAGTGGTGGTCTAGCCTCGCCAAACGAACCTAGCTCAGCGCGGACATTGGCAACTTCAGGGGTTTTTACGAGGCTCTAAAGGCTGTGTACGGCCCCTCACTCCAAGTCCAAAGCCCGCTGCACAGCTCAGACGGCAAACCTCCTCAGCGACAAGATCTCTATCCTCAACCGATGGTCAGAATACTTCCAATCTCTTTTCAGTGCCATCCGCTCAGTCCAAGAATCCGCCCTGCTCCAGCTCCCTCAACAGCCCTTAAGACTAGAGCTGGATGAGGTCCTCACCCGGGAAGAGACATATAAGGCAATTGAACAACTGAAAAGTGGCAAAGCAGCAGGTATGGATGGAATCCCCCCCAGAGGTCTGGAAGGCTGGCGGCAAAACTCTGCAAAATGTGTACTATATAAGCAAAGATAGGTAATCAACATTTTGGACTTGAGCCCTTCAAGGCATCTTTGATGAAGCCTAAAATGATGGTATCTTTATCTTTGCTATATAAAGTACTCTGTTTGACCACTTGAGTTTCTCCAGCATTGTTTTTACTTCAACCATGCTGTCTGCAGACCTTTGTGTTTTACTAATGCCATAATTTTGTTTAGTTATCCCAAATTCACCATGTTTTCCCCCTATAAGAGATATCCTCCCTCACTCCATTCCCGCCCCCCCCCACCCCCACCCCCGCAAGTCTACAAGTTTCCTTTCTCTCATTCCCAGTTTTGACAAAGGTGTTTCCATTGCAGCATTTTCTGTTTTTAAACTAAGAAACTCCACAGGTCTTAGAGTCAGTGGTTTTAGATTCCTCTTCAGCGCCATGTTTGATAAAAGCTCAGAAAAAAATTGTCAGAAATAAGGACTTTGGATTATATCATTGTATTATATCATTTAATATAATTTTATCACTGTTCAAGATATGATTTCTTGATGTTTAATACAAAGTGTTATCTCTGAATCATGACAGATGTGCGAGGCACAAACCTTACAAACATAATTATCAAATTTAATTTGTCAATAAACCTGCAGTAAAGGCAACAGGTTTATTAATCTTGTCTTGCATCTTGTCTGTCAGAAATGCTTGATAACTGAAAAGCAGAAAATAAACCTGCAAGTCTATTATTTGTTGGAAAACCAACAGATGCCTGAGTGTTAGATCAAGGTAGTAATCTAATTATAGGGTTCAAATTATTATTTTGGACTATTCAAACTTCAATCTTATGATTTATGATGTTAAATCTGCCCCTCAATCTGATTTGTTGCTTGTTTAAGAACTCCATCCTCTTATCCACCAAATAATATTCCTTATTCTATGTATTAACTTGCTCGTAATCAGCCTTGAAAAACCTCCTATTATCTACTTCCAGATTTAGCTTATGTATTAACTTTTCGATTGATATCTCAGGTGATAGTCATGGCAAGGAGGACTCAGAATGATTAGCCCCTTTTCCATTGGCATCTCATTTAAGTGGCCATGCAGTGTCCCAGGATAGGAAGCCGTTTGTCCTGTTTCCACTGATAGGAATCCACCTTTAACTGGGTTACTGACAGCTTTTCCATTGAACACCACTCATCCCCGGAGATTGGAGAGTCTACCTTCAAGTGGAATGGAATGGATGGAAGTTGTCCTTTTTCCACTTTAATCAGCACGCTGGCATCAGCGGACGTCGGGGATATGAGCAGAGGTAGATACCGTCAATCCCCAGCGTGATGACATTATTTGATACTGGCGTGCTAATTGTTTTCCTTTCCCCAACCGGTTAATTGCCTGTTAATTCCTGAGACAAGGTGCCAGTGGAAAAGGGGCTAATGTTGAGAAAGCAAGAAGAAACTAGGTTGCACAAAACGCCAATCCTCGAATGTTACCAGCAAGTCAGGTCTTGTGACTTATGAAATGCAGTTCACTGGAGAGATTAGACACATTCCACTCAGGCTGATAGAGGAAGATGTAGGAGTGAAAGTTGATTGTAAGGCATGAAAGTTATGTAGTAACTTACACAATCTTTGCCAATCTAAAATACTTTACACCCAATTAAAATCTTAATTGCTGTAAGTAGGAAATAGCAATTTACACCCAGCAATCTCTCATAAATACCAACATGCTGAACAATATGTTGATTACTTTTTTGAACTTCTGAACAATGACATGCAATTGTGGGGGGGGTGCCATATGATGGCATGGGGCTAGACTTCTCTCCGAAAAAGTTTTTAAAAAGAGTTAAGAAGCCTGAACTGACTGCAAGAAAAAAGAAGAGGAAGCTATTGGAAAGCCTTCAGAACAATAAACAATGTCACCTAAGAAAGATAAGCTGACTGTTACTTTTCAAGAACTTGAACAAGAAAAAGAAGCTGATAAAGAAGAGAGGCCAACCTTGAAGAAGGATCCTGGAGCTCTCCGGAAGGCAAGTGCCTGTGGTGACAGACCTGGAGCTTGGGAGACCTTGGACATCGCTGTCCAAGGTCTCCCCCAACAATGGCCGACTACCACAGGTGAAGAAGTGACACTGTGCATGCACAACTCCTCATGCATGTGCATAGCACAAAAAAAAGAGGGAATTTTTAAAAAGCTCAAGGAGGCTCCAGTTCCAATGATCAAGAAGAGGAGCAGGAAGAAGAAGAAATATATGTTGAACAGAGAGTTTTGGCCAAAAAACAGGAGAAAATAAAAGTCCTATATATCCACAAATGAAATGAAGTATATGGATTCTTTCCAGCAAACTTTGCTGCAGTTAACAATGGAAGTTAAAAAATGTAATGAGGGTATAATTGAAAATAAGGGTTCTATGGCAAGCTGTTGTGGGGAGAGACCAAAGGTCCCCAGAAGGAAATTTTTGAGGGCAGAGTATTTATCCTCAGCTGGTGGGTTGTGGATAAGATCGTCCACCCTGGCTGCCATCTCCTCGACTAGCACACTCACGACTTAGTAAAACATTATGGTGTCTGCGGATGTTCCTGAGGCAAAACTGAGCCTCTGCCTGCCCGAACCATGTCCAGAAGGGGGGCAGTTTCACAGTGATGGCATTGATCTTGGCTGGATCCATGTTGGGAGACCAGAAAAGTGTATGGGCTCATCGGGGTCACCAATGTAGTGGGAGCTACAGCAAAGAAAATCACAGCCACCACTTTGTATGCTCTCAATGACTGTTTTATTCAAATCCCATGTGCGCACCTTTGAGGGCAGCATGAGTTCGACCACCACATAATGGCTGACTGAGGCAAGCTCTGGGATGGAAACATGAAGTCAAGAGGACCCTGACAGCACCCTCTTCTCATGGCTGCCCCACCATGCGGCGGTACAAACAGGGCCGGTTCGCCACAAGAGAGTGTGCTGCCACAGGATATTAACATGAATGTCGCGGGAAGATACGTAATGGTGAATTGTCAGGTTTATTCAGAACAATGAATGTATATGCACCAAATGTAGATGATGACAAATTTATGCAGGATGTCTTTATGAGTTTATCAAATACCAAGGGAAATGTTATATTGGGAGGGGATTTTAATTTTGCTTTAGACCCTCAATTAGACAGATTGGGAGATAGAATGGTAAAAATTAAGGTAGCAAAAATGGTAATAGATTTGATGAAAGATATGGATTTAGTGGCTATATGAACAATCCACCCAAATTAAAGAGATTATTCTTTTTGATTTAAAACATATTCATGGATAGATATGTTTTTAATTTCTGCACAACTTCAATATAAAATACAAAGAGTGGAATATCAAGCATGGATTTTATCAGATCATTCTCCTTTAATTTTGTCCATTTCATTGGAAGAAGAACAAAAGGCAGGTTATGGATGGAGTTAAATACTATATTTTGAAGAAAAGGGAATTTTGTAATTTTATGAGGCAACAGATAAAAAAAATTCTAGATACTAATAAGGATTCAGTTGTGAGTAATTTTGTATTATGGGATTCAATGAAGGCATATTTGAGAGGTCAAATAATGTTATACTTCAAAAATAAAGAAAAAAGTAACTCAATTAGATAAAGAAATAATGAAATTGGAGCAGGAAATTCAAGTACACAAAGATGAGGAGAAGAGAAAATTGTAAGAGTTGAAGAAATTAAGACTTAATTCTGTCCAGACAGAGTGGGGAGAGATATATAATGAGAACATGACAAAAATATTACAAGTTGGATGAAAGGGCCCATAAAGTTTTACCATGGCAATTCAAAATAGGACAGATTTTTAGAACAATAATTGTTATCAGGACAGATAACATAAAATGCAGGAAATAAATGATAATTTAAAAGACTTTTATGCTAAACATTATTGTTCGGAGTCTAAAATAGATGATAATAAAATAAGAGATAATTTGAGACAAATTAAATTACTGTTGTTAAAGGAGGACGAAAAGATAAGACTGTCCAAGAATTTTTTAGAAAAAGAAGTTTATGAGACTCTAATGTCTCTACAGAATAATAAGCCGCCAAGTGAAGACTGTTTCCCACCAGAATTTTATAAAGAGTTTAAGGACCAATTAATACCTGTATTGATGGAGGTATTAGATCAAATGAAAAAGGTTCACGATCTACCTGAATCTTTTAAAACTGCATTAATAACTATAATTCCAAAAAAAGGAAAGATTGTTTACAGCCTTCTTCATATAGACCTATATCATTATTGAATACAGACTATAAAACTGTTTCAAAATTGTTAGATAATAGGCTAGTTGAATTTTTGCCAAATTTAATAAATTTAGATTAAACTGGTTTTATTAAAAATAGAAAAGCAGAAGATAATATAGTTAAATTTTAAGTTTGGAAAATATAGCACAAAATAGGAAGATTCCCGTGGTAGTGGTAGCATTAGATGCAGAGAAAGCATTTGATTGATTGGAATGGGATTTTTAAATTTGAGACACTTAATGCTTTTGGTATTCCAAATACTTTTATAAACTGGATAAAGGCATTGTATGATCAACCAAAAGTAAAAGTGATTACAAATAAACAAATCTTACAACCCTTTTTGCTTGAAAGTTCTTTGACAAGGCTGTCTATTATCACACTTTTTGGTTGCATTAGCGATTAAACCATTGGCAGAAGTAATTAGAAGTGATAATGAAATTAAAGGATTTGAAGTAGGTAATAAAGAACATAAAATTAGTTTATTTGCTGATGATGATATAGTATATTTAATGACAGAAGTATCTTTAAATAAGTTGAATGAGAGATTAAAAGAGTATGGGTTAGTATTGGGTTATAAAGTGAATGTTAATGAAAGTGAAGTAATGCCTATGGTGGATATGGATTGACAAAATTTAAATGGCAAATTGAAGCAAGTTAAATACTTAGGAATTAAAATTAGTAGAAATATAAGTAATTTGTTTAAACTAAATTATTTGCCATTATTAAAAAAATTGGAAGAGGATTAGAAAAGTTGGAAAGATTTACCAATAACGTTAATAGGATGAGTGAATTATACCAAAATGAATATTTTTCCAAGAATAGAATATTTGTTTCAATCATTGCCCATTCAAGTACCAGAATTTTTCTTTCGAAACTTCTTTGAGTGGAAATTTGATCAGGGTGGACTAAGACTACTAAATTTTAAGAATTATTTTAAAGCATCTAAATTGAGGATTTTGTCCTCCTGTTATCAATAGGGTGAAAAACCAGCTTGGGTTCAAATAGAAATGAATAAAATTGGTGAAACTATTCCAGAGCAAATTGAATAGTGAGTTGTTTAAAAGAACTAAAGATTTATCAGTATTAAAACATATATTAAAAATATGGAATATATTAAGCATATATTAAAAATATGGAATAGAATTCATATTGAGAGAGGAATTAAAAATTATTAATTATCAAAAATCTTGTTAAAACAAAATCATCTTCTTCCTTTTACTTTGAGTAATTCTTCATTTGATAATTGGTTTAGTAAAAGTTTACAGAGAATAAAAGATTGGTTCTTAGGATCTTTTTTCTTAACTTTTGATCAATTAAAAGATAAATACAATGTACATAATAATACAATTTTTGTTTATTATCAATTAAAAATGTATTTGAAAAAGAGACTGGGAGCAGAGTTGAGACTCCCTAAACAAAGTCAATTTGAATAAGATACATTTGTTGTTAAGAAATTTATTACTAATATGTATATAGAATTACAAGAGACTGTAAAGAAAAAAAGATTTTATAAATCAAAAATCTGATGGGAGAAAGATTTAAATATACAAATTCAGGAGGAGATTTGGTCAAAATTATGTTATGAAAATGTTACAAATACAGTAAATGTTAGATATCAAATGGTTCAATATAATTTTCTTCATCAATTGCATTATACTCCACATAAGTTATTCAAATAAGTGTTTTCAATGTGCAAAATAAATAGTGTGGTCTTGTGAAAAGGTGGAAAGATTTTGGAATGAACTGAGATTATTATGGCAAATTATGAAGATAAAGATACCAAAGGATCCAAGGATATTTTTACTTGGAGATATTTATGAAAAGGATATAAAATCGAAATGGGACAAATACCAAGAAATAATTTTAAGCATTGAAAGAACAACCACAAAGAAATGTACAGCGATATCATGGAAAGATGATAGAGAAGTGTTATTAAGTAGATGGTATAATGAGATGCGAAATTGTATACCTTTGGAAAAACTTATGTATAGTTTAAGGAATCGAGTTGAAAATTTTTATAGTATTTGGAAACCATATATGGAATTTATGGATAATTTTCCATCCACCTCTTCTATCTTATCCACTCCTCTTAATTAGTAATTTTTAATAACAATTAATAATTGTATATGCTAATATTATTGTATATTAAATAGTAGGTGTTTCTTTCTTTTTCTTACTTTTGGGTGGGGGGGATGGGGAGAAAAATATAAAAGTTTTTTTGTATCATTGGCTGGATATTTGATTAATGTTTTATTCATTTTTTTCCTGCAATGATGCAAACAAATAAATAAAATTTTAAAAAACAATGACTTGCAATCTTCTATGTTTAATTGTGCAAATTTTCTGCTCTGTTGGGAGTGTAAAAATGTCCTGATGGAATTTATTTGCTAAATTCCATCCCGTAATTTTTACACCAAGACCTCTACTCATTTTTACGGAGCGGCTGTAGTCTAAATTAAGAAACTGGGCTAATGTATACAACGTTCCCCCTCCAATAAGCTCTGCAACACAGGAAGACAGTGCAAAAGTGCTTACGAAAAGTGCTGTGTAAATGATCACTCCGGAGGCAAAAATGCCAATTTTTTACAGTATTTTTTCCTTTATTTCTATGTTTAAAAAAAATAACAAAATAGTTTATCATCTTGTTTTTAACAAAAAGGCACCTTCAAAAGTGCAACAGCCACAGTGCCCTAGAGGTAAGAACGGAAGCCCTCTTATGTATTTTTTTTACATATAACTGATGGAGTGGTGGATTGCACCACTTAGATCTTGAACTTTCATTTGGAAGTTTGGGCTCTTGCGGGAGCGGGTGCCCGGAGTATGGTAGGTTGGGAGAAGCGACTGGTAGCGTGAGGCAGGGCGGTTACTTTTCCTATCTCTGAGTCAGCAGGTCAAGTTGCGTTTTTGTCTGTGGATAACAACATTTGAACTGAACTGTTGAATTATTAAGCTTAATGTTTGAACCGAATTGTTAAACAATTAAACTCAGTGTTTGTACAGGTACACAATCCTTTATCCTGAATCCTTGGGGGACAGTGTGTTCCGAATTTCAGATTCTTCCGGATTTCAGAACAAAACCCAGCTGCCCCAGATTTAAGCCCACTTGAATTGTGGTGCCGTATCCACCCACTTCCAGTCGCGCTGGCATCTCTCTCCCCCTTGCCCACCCGAGTCGAGCTGTCGTATCTCCAACTCACACCCGAGTTGTGCTGTCAACTCTCTTCCCCCCCTCCCCCACCCAACTTAGTCGCGCTGTTGTCTCTTTCTTTCTCTCCCTCCGCTGTACCAGCACCAGGAAAAAAATGCCAGTTTTTTGAGTTTTCCGGATTTTAGATGACCGGATAAAGGATTGTGTACCTGCACAACCCACAAACAACTACAGTGGTGACCCCGACTATCCAAAATGGTCTCTTTTGGATTGCAAAATATTAGAAGGAGACAATTCAGATCTACAGAACACAGTTTCACTCAAACTGCTCACCTTCTGGACATTACAACTGCAAGTATGGTTTGTACAAGCCGAAGCCCAATTCCACATACACTAGATAACTGCTGATGCCACAAAGTACCTCTATGTGGTCAGCATGCTGGACTAGGAAATCGCCAGATGCATCATCGATTACCTTCACCAATCACCATCCGACAACATACAAAGGGATTAAAATGTTCCTTAAGCATACATTCGGTCTCTCCTGGTGCAACAAGGTGGCAAAACTGCTGTACATGGATTGCCTAGGTGACCGGAAACCTTGCACGCTCATGAACGAAATGCTTGCCTTGATGGATGGACACAGGACCTGCCTCCTCTTCAAACAGGTTTTCCTTGAACAAATGCCTGAGGAAATCAGCCAAATAACTTTTTCTCAGGTTTTCATTTAAAAAAAACCAAAATGTAAAAATGAATTTGACATCATTGACAGTTGAATCATGGCTTAACTTCTGTCAAAAAAAATTCTCAGCAAAAGAGTGGAGCTTGTTATGACCCTGCCCATATAATTCTATTACATCATGGAAAACCTTGTCACTGTGCAGAGCCACATTACAACTTATAAAGCCAGTCAGCTCCCTCATTGCTCTCTGCAAATGATGCCTGGAGTGATTCAGCGCAGAAGCAGGATTGGCTGCTCATGTCAGATTTGTGTCTGTCAAGTAGGAGTGACTGTGTCTTTTAATTTTAACCCTCCATTAGATCTCCTTGTAGTTATACATTCAGTTCCTTCTTGGACCCATATGTAGTGCCTGCAGAATCATCAGCTCCTATTCTACAATAATTACTCTTGAGGTTCGATCAGATAACCAAATACTACTGATATCCTTTTCTTACATATTCAATGTTTCCAGTTTGAACCTTTCATCACAATAATTAATTTCCTTACCTTTGAATTCACAGCTTCAGTTTATTTAAAATAAGAGATTTCTCATATTAAGATACTTTCAAGTTTATACATTTGTTAGTAAGGTAACAAAGATATATGATGATTTTAAAAAGAATAGTTTAATGAACATCCTGAGACAAGCTTGGCTTTTATCCTTGACACTATCTTTGGCAACTTTGTTCACTACAGACTATCATAGCCCTGATTTGTTTGTTACCTTGATGACCAATACAACACCTTATTTCAAAATGTAAATGTGTGCATCCAGCTGTTCTGCTGTTCTTTCTTCACACTTTTGAATAGATTTAAAACAAGGCATAAAATATTACCTCTCTATTCATGAATATAGAAATGCTCCCTGTGCTTAAAAATGTTTGGTACAAATGACATTTCCAATGCACCAAGCATGTCTTGGACTATCTAGGAATGAAAAGAGCATAGCTACAACCAAACTTGGGAGAATAATTATTTTAAAGTTCACGTGTTTCCTTTACATTCTTCGATAAATGAAAAAAAAGTGGAAAGTAAAAGGCTGTTTGATTGCTTGTTTAAATAAATTAAATAGTAATTTTCCAGCACACAGAGCCAGGAAAATTCTCATTGTCTGGAGCCATGTCACATACTATAGTTATTGGCTTACAGGTCTTCTCTGGAAAAATGTGGGAAAACTCTTGCAGAGATAATCCAAGGTCATTAGTGAGTATGAGTGAATGATCCAATGTTGTCAACCTGGCCTACCAAAGTGTGAGATTATCAAGTCATGATGAAACATATACTTGGCACATTGGGTAATGAGGGCAGTAATCTCTGGGAGGTGATGGAATACATCAACACACACTTCCCAGAGATGCTGGGCCCATTTCAATTCATCAATAGAAGAAACCATTCCACAGACGATGCTATAGCCTTGTCGCTTCACTCCATCCTGGTCCAGCTGGAGAACGATGCCTCATGCACCAGGCTGCTGTTCATTGAATTCAGCTTGGCGTTTAATTCAACCATTCTGCAGAGGTTGGTCGAGCAGCTGTCCTGGCTTGGACTCAACTGGATCCTGTACATCCTAATGGAAAATCACAGTCTGTTCAGAGCATAGCAGAATGTTGAGCACTGTTACACTGAGCACTGGTGCATCTCAGGCCCACTTCTGTTCATGCTACTGACCCATGAATGCATCACCAGATCCAGCTCCAACGGTGCCACCAAGTTTGAAATGACACAACAGTAGCTGGCTTCATCAGCAATGACCTATCGTGGACACTCAACATCTCCTCAGTTGTCAGGAAGGTGCAACAGCGACTATACATCCCTAGAAGACTGAAGCAGGCAAGGCTACCAACTACCATTATGTCAGTCTTTTATAGGAGCTCTATCAAGATCATCCTGCCTGACTGCATCACAGAGTTGTACAGTTGCTGCAAAAAAATGGATGAGATCAATCCACAGGAACATAAGGGTAGCAGAGAGGATCACTGGAATCTCCCTACCCCATTGACGTGATCTACCACATTATCTGAAAAGGGCATGCAAAATCATTGAGGACCCCTGCCACCCTGCACACAGTATCTTTCATCTGCTCCCATCAGGGAAAAGATACAGGAGTATCAGAGCCAGCAAGCTGAGGAACAGGTGAGAATGCTGAACAAACAAACGAACTGCTCACACTAACTATCCAAGACTCTCATTTGTACAAAACTATATTTATTTATTTGTGTAAATTAAACACTTGTCCTGCATATGTATTGTTTGTATGTGTGTTATGTCTAGTTGTGTGTCTGCATGTTTTGCACTGAGGACTGGAGAACGCTGTTTCATTGGGTTACATTTGTACAATCTGATTATAATAGATTTTATTTGACTTGACTTGAAAAATTAAAGAAGCTACTTCATTGGGAATAATTTGTGTTCTTATTTAAGGTGTTGGTAGTTATTTGACTGATAGTATAATGAACTCACATTTCCGTAACTATCCTTATAGCCTGGAATGTTCTAGTCAATGAAGGACCCAACTGCCAAACTGTTTACAGGAAGCTCCATCAGACAGCAATGCAACAAATGACCAGGTGGCGTGTTTCAATAATGCTGATTGGCATTTGAATATTGAGCATGAAATATGAGACAAAATTCATTGTCAACTAATTGAAAGAACAATGGCATAAAAATCACATTTAGAATGCTATTTATTCCCCCTTTCTGAACTCAACTCAAAGATGTACATACTCAACGTCTGGTCCAACTTCAACCTTTACTTCTCTAATGTCACTTCTTCCACCCTACTTCACCTCTCTTGCTCAGAAAATCGCAGTGATATGCTTGAGCTTTTCATATCCTTGTCAGCATTCTGAGCTCACTTTTCATACACTCCAAAATGATCCAGATCTCCTCTACTCTACCTCATCCTTGTATGATACATTTTGCCTTGTCCATATTAGCTCCTCCACTCTTCAAAGCTTTTTGAAAATTGTCACGTTCATCTACACGACTCTTCATGACCTCCCTCCATTCTACCTTCTTAAGTCCTAAATTCTTAACCACAAGATTCTCTCCTTTAACTCTGCTCCAGGTGTTTGTCCTATCTTCAATGGCAAAGTTTTTATGCATGTAACATCATCTGAAATAACTCTCTAGACAATTTTTATTGTCACAAACCTTTCATCATCCGTGACCTTCAAAAAATACCCCCTTGAATATTTCTTCAGTAATCTCATTCATTTCTTTTCCTTCACCTGCTTAGGTTTGATCTCCAGTCATTGAGTACCATGGATTGTTGATCAATATTCAAAGTGCTACATAAAGAGAGAGAAGCTTAGAACATATTCATGAAGAATTTGGATACAGAATATGGAGGACAGTTGGCCTTTCTGGAAGAGTGAATAAACAGGGCCAAATAACTTCAGTTATAATCATGATATGGGCATTAATGCATGAGAATCCAGCTCACAGACAGGTACAAAAGCAGAGGGTGTATTTGCTCATCACAGCAAGGAGGAGTCATTGATCTCTTTCAGCCTGAAGTACTCATAGGTATCCACATGAGCCCCAGCTCTGCCTGATTTTTTTTTTGGTTACATGGAGCAATCCACACTACAAGCCTACATAGGCAAGATTCCTCAACCTTTCCTCCACTTCATTGACAACTATGTTTGTGCTGCCGAATGCACCTATGATGAGCTCGTCAACTTTATCCATTTTTCTGCCAACTTCCACCCTGTCCGAAAATTCACTTGGTCCATCTCTCGCAACATTCTCCCCTTTCGCGATCTCTCTGTCCCCATTTTGGGAGACAAACTCTCAACAAATGTTTTCTACAAACCCACTAACTTCCATAGCTCCCTCGACTGGACCACTTCACACCCTGTCCCCTGTAAGGATTATATTCCTTTCTCACAATTCTTCCATCTCTGCCACATCTGCTCCCAGGACAAGATGTCCTCCTTCTTCAAAATTGTGGCTTCCCCTCTACTACCATCAACTTGGCCCTCATCCGCATATCCGCTATTACCCGCATATCTGCCCTGGCCCCCTCCGCTCCCATGTGCAACAAGAATGGGATTGCCCTCATCCTCACCTACCACCCCACTAGCCTCCACTTCGTAAATATCATTCGCCATTATTTACACCAGCTATAATGTGATCACCACCAGACACATGTTCCCCTCTTCAGCTTCTGATGGGATTACTCCTTCTGTGACTCCCTCATCAATTCTTCATGGCAGCCACCCACCCACCACAGGAAATGCTATACTTGCACCCACACCTCCTCCCTCACCACCATTCAGGCCCCCAAACAGTCCTTCCAAATGAAGCAACAGTTCACTTGTAAATCTCCAGGCGTTAAGGTTAGGGTCAGGTGCTCCTGTTCTCTCTACATTGAAGAAACTAGATGTAGGCTAAAATTGCTTCATTGAGCATCTTAGCTGTCTGGCATGATAGTGGGAATCTCCCAGTGGCAACCCATTTCAGTGCCCTGCCCCATTCCCATGCTGACATGTCTGTCCATGGTCTCATGCACTGCCAAACTGAGACCAACCTCAATTTGGATGAATGACACCTAATATTCTATCTGGTACCCTCTTCTTTCTTTGGCTTGGCTTCGCGGACGAAGATTTATGGAGGGGGTAAAAGTCCACGTCAGCTGCAGGCTCGTTTGTGGCTGACAAGTCCGATGCGGGACAGGCAGACACGGTTGCAGCGGCTGCAGGGGAAAAATGGTTGGTTGGGGTTGGGTGTTGGGATTTTCCTCCTTTGCCTTTTGTCAGTGAGGTGGGCTCTGCGGTCTTCTTCAAAGGAGGTTGCTGCCCGCCGAACTGTGAGGCGCCAAGATGCACGGTTTGAGGCGAGATCAGCCCACTGGCGGTGGTCAATGTGGCAGGCACCAAGAGATTTCTTTAGGCAGTCCTTGTACCTTTTCTTTGGTGCACCTCTGTCACGGTGGCCAGTGGAGAGCTCGCCATATAACACGATCTTGGGAAGGCGATGGTCCTCCATTCTGGAGACGTGACCCACCCAGCGCAGCTGGATCTTCAGCAGCGTGGACTCGATGCTGTCGACCTCTGCCATCTCGAGTACTTCGACGTTAGGGATGTAAGCGCTCCAATGGATGTTGAGGATGGAGCGGAGACAACGCTGGTGGAAGCGTTCTAGGAGCCGTAGGTGGTGCCGGTAGAGGACCCATGATTCGGAGCCGAACAGGAGTGTGGGTATGACAACGGCTCTGTATACGCTAATCTTTGTGAGGTTTTTCAGTTGGTTGTTTTTCCAGACTCTTGTGTAGTCTTCCAAAGGCGCTATTTGCCTTGGCGAGTCTGTTGTCTATCTCATTGTCGATCCTTGCATCTGATGAAATGGTGCAGCCGAGATAGGTAAACTGGTTGACCGTTTTGAGTTTTGTGTGCCCGATGGAGATGTGGGGGGGCTGGTAGTCATGGTGGGGAGCTGGCTGATGGATGGTATTAACATCAACTTCTCTGGTTTCCATTAGCGCCCCCCCCCCCCCCACCTTCTATCCCTATTTCTCCTTTCCCCTCTCTCTTTTCTCTTTTCCCTCTGTCTCCTTTTCTCCATATCTTCAGTCACAGAGCCACCCTCTCCCCTGATCAATTCTCACATTTTCTCTCCTATTCTATCCATGTCCAATGATCATCTTTTGTCTGTTGGTCTTTGCTCCTTCCCTGCCCTTTCTTTCCTTCTTCCAGCCATTTAATTTACTTGCTTTTTACTCATAACTTGAAGAAGGGCTCAGGTTCGAAATGTCAGTGACATATCTTTACCTCCGATGGACACTGTGAGTCCTGATAAGTACCTCCAGCATTTCTGTGATTTCATAGACTCTTTCACCCTGTTCTTCAATTGGCTGATCCATATTCATGACCATGTTCCTCCATTGGTCTGTGAGATTAAATACTATTGCCTTACAAGAATTAAGTAATCAAGCTCAGCTTTCAAGTATTCTGCTTTCCCCCCCACCCCACCTACCCCCCACCCCCATCCCCTGAATTCAAAAATTTTTGGAAGGATTGAAATTCATAGTTTTTTCTAGACTTTATGTTAATGACTGGTTCTTTACATCATCCTTGAACAGCTCTAGTTTCGAGTTACTACCTTTTGCAATAGATTTTATAATAATTTCTATAAGATTGTGCTCTTATTTCTGCAACACGCTCCAGGGATTTCAGTATATAAATCAAACTGGCACTCCTGCTCTTCATAAACATTGAACTGTTGGGGAGATGGTATTCATCTGAAGAGTTCTTGAACCAAGACCACTTCTGCCCTCTTAGGTGAATATTAGATGAAATCACTTCATTTCAAAGAAGTGCAACAATGGCTTGTATTAAAAAAAACTGCTTTGAATGCAATAAGATGCTTGAAAGCATCCATGGGGGCATTAACAGACTAATTCTGATATTGAGCCACAACAAGAGAAATTAAGGCACTGAAGTAAAATCAATAGGTTTTGATAAGCCACTCAGAAAGAGAAATACAGAGAAGAGGTAGAAAATCTTGTGAAATGGTGTGAGAATAACTATCTGAGTCTTAATGTGGAGAAGACAAAGATAATTATGGACTTCAAGAGGACCAGGGACGACCACCCTCCACTACACATTAATAGCACAGCAGTGGAGAGAGTGTAGAACACCAAGTTCCTCAGAGTCCACTTAAGTAGTGATCTATCCTGGACACATAATATTTCACTGGTCAAGAAGGTGCAACAGCAACTGCACTTCTTTAGAAGGCCTTATTCAATGCTAGACAGTTGCCAAAGAATGAAGTTGAATTAGTAATGAGGGAAAGGGGCTTGCATTGATGCACAAGATCTAATTAATTTGCTCTTTCCCAAATTTTAGTTACATGATGCATCTGTTCATTCAGTACAGCAGGCAAGTTCTCCCTGGTGTCCTACCTAATAATTATCTTTGAACAACATGCATATAAAAAAAAGGAGTATTTACCCATTAGCACAATATTATCACTGCATTTGAAAAGGAACTACTCTTCAAACATTCATTGGTTATAAAGAATATATGAAGGGTGTGAAAGATGTTAAATAAATTGAAGTGCTATTGAAAAGTTACATTGAGATTTTTCTGCTCTTCTGGGAAACATTAAAGACTGCCAAGTCTTATTTGAACATGAGCGGGGACTAGTTCTTTGGACATAAATGTAACCCCATATAATTCAATGGCTCGTCCTGGGGAAATATGAGACATTTTGTTGAGCTGCATTTTCCCAAAGGGTGACAGTGGCAACATTTCAAAAGTAATTAACAGGCCGCCAGCATAAAGAGTATTTATTTTAATTTCCGTTCATTTTGCTGTATCCTTAAATAACATTTCAAACAATTGGCTGTAGGGAGCTTTAAGAAAGATCTGCAGGTTTGGAGGTTTTTGAACTGGATGTTGTGTTATTTTAAGATAAAATGCTGAGCTGGCAATGAATCTGCATCATTCGTTTTTTCTTCACCCCCTCACACTACCCTACCCCATTTTTTCTCCAACCACTCCCACTTTCTTGGTCCTCTGGAACCTGTTTTGTGAACAGTGACTGACCACTCCCCGTCTTTGCCTGGCAACAGAGCTGGCACACACCCAAGTTACTGTCAGACAGAAAATATGGTTCCCTCTGCTGGCTTGGCAGTAATATAAATAACTGTCTTGCTGCTTGGATTGGAGATGAATATCTCACTGTTTTATTTTAATTTGCCTGGTTTATGCAGGGTTTTAGAAACCAGAGGGAATCATTTCGTTCTTTATTGCAAAGCTGCAATTTTCCTTCAGGAACAGTCTGTTTGTGAGGGGTCATTTTACAATATTTAAGGGAGTAAAAAGATTACAAGGCAGAAAGAAGGGAAAAAAAACTGTGACTGAACAGCTATTTGAAAGAGGCCCAGGTATGGGGATACACATACTACAATTCCATACAAAAGGGCACTATTGTGGGGGAAGCATGTTGCAAGAATAAGGCAGATAGTTAACTGTGAAGATTTAAATCTGGAAAAAAAAACCTCAAATCTACACAAAACACTGTAATAGCTAATACAATAAAATTTGGCATCAGGTCTCACAAGGATATATTAATTTGAGTAAACAAATGGTTAGTCAATTTTATGGAGCAACATAGAGGAGGGATGGAGGAGTAGAGAGATTTAGAGGATAGTTTCAGTATTTAGGGGCTAGATAACTGAACTAAGGGTGCAAGGAATAAAAATCTAAATAAGTAAAGCATGACAGAGAAACACAGAAGCATCAGCCAACTTTCTGGCAGGACGATGAGGTCTTAGAGTGGCCTGAAAATGTGGATGATTTTAATCAGCTTAATAACTAACGATAATAGTCAAAATGTTAACTGTTCAAGGGATACTGCTGTCATGACAAACTTCAAATCTTGGAAAGAACTGCAAACATTTAAGGAGTCAAAACATACAATTTTAGTGGATCAACATATTGAAAAAGAAATTTACCAAAATAGTACAATTTTGGCTGATATGACCACCAAGGCCCAAATAACAACCTATTACAATGCAGGTTTCTCTAATTCTATGAAACAGCACTTTACAGAAGTTTAGGTGTTGCTAGATCTAAAATTAAATGCAAAATATGATAAATAATTTCAATGATTTAAGATTTTAGTTCATTAGTTTAACAAGGAAATGTCTTCTTATATTTATTATCCAATTGTCTAATGCATCAGATTTTTGTTTAATAATCCCAGTGTGTTGGTTTATCAGTGAGGCCATATTGAGTTATTTCATCATGAAGATTTGAGCATTTATTTATGTGCCAGTGTAGGTCAGCAGTGACACCTGGTGAAAGCACAGGGTGAAACAATCTACCAGAAGTTAATATATAGTTTTTTTGTGGCTGTTAACAGAATATGGAGTGTTCAGCATCTTTAGTTAGAATTTTTCCTTTAACATGAAAATGTTTTGCCATGTATTTTTTTGCTGAAAATGCAAGCTAATAATGGCACAGTGAAAGCAATGGAGTATCTGACAGGAGCAACGATCTTTCTACATGACTGATGAGGTTATAAAACTGATGAGAAATAAACAAACAGGATTATATCAGGTAAAGAAAGAAAAATGAAAACAGAGGAAGAGAGAAGGATCAAGAAAGCAAAAAGACAGAAAAGGAATGTTTTTTTAAATTTTAACCTTTATTTTCTGGTGAAAATGTAGCTCAGAATGACAAGCATTGCATTTAATGATCATACTGATTAAAAAATTTTGGTTGTAACTAATGAACAATAAATTTCTGGTGAATAATGTGTAAATTAAGCAAGTTCTTAAACTTAAGTGAGAGGCTGAGTACACAATATTATTTGTGTGAGATAAACAATGACCCAACAAAAAAAAGTCAATCCTCATTATCCAACAGCAAGGGCTACACGTGAATCACAAAATGTGTGGCTATCTATGCAACCATCCTCCCACCCCCAATAAATATGTCTTAAAATATTCTGAAGGCATTAACAGACAATCAAAAATTATTAAAACATTTAAAAGGTAAAAAGAACAATTTGTTGATTCATATTTGCTCCTTTTTAACAGTGAATTAACATTTTAAAATGCTAAAGTTGGATAGTGAAGGACTTGTGAAGTTTATAGGGGAGACCAATATGGAGATGGTTGAGGCAGTCGAATGAAGATGCTCAAACCCAGAAGAGATGGGTGATGCATACGTTCCTTTGGAAACATTTTACATCTTCTTGATGTGGCTAAAAGCCTATGGGGAAAAAAAAGGGTTGGGAATGACTTCTGGAATATGGTGAGCCAGAGAGCAAATCAGCAAGGACTGAGTATAGAAAATCATCCTATATATTTTGACCTCAAGCTGCACCTCATCAACCTCTGAATTTGGCAGCTACTTTGCACCATAACTACAATACATGCCATTAACACCATATGCTGAAAAAGTAAGATGAAGATGAAGAAAAAGTGGGATCTGTGGGTGGAATTCCACAGCTCCATGAGAGTGGCCATGCAAAAATAAAAATAGGGTGGTTAAGCAGGTGTATGAATTTTTTTGCCATCATTGATCATATGAGTAAGGAGCCATCTTGCAGCTATACAAACTTTTGGGTACACTTGCGTACAGTGTGCAATTCTGTTCTCCTCAATTCAAGAATGATGTGGAGGCTTTGAAGAGGGTACAGATGAGAATACAGACTGTGAGTGATTGGAATAGGCTGTCATGGGTAGTGGGGTGGTAGCAGCTATGATAGCAGCATTTAGAGGCCTCCAGATAGACAAATGAGTATGCATGGAATAGAAGGATATGTATCAGATGCAAGCAGCTTAAAGTTAATTAGGCATCATGACTCTATAGCTGAAAGACCCACCCATGCGGCGGGCTGCTGGCGACTCGAAGTGAGGAACCCACGGAAGCTGGGGGCCGCTGGAGTCTGCTGTCGGGAGATTTGCGTCAGGCTGCGGACTGCTGGAGACTGGCTCGAAAGTAGCTGAAGGGATACCAGGTATCGGAACCAGATGCGATGGGATGCCGAAGGTGCTGAGGGGTTCCTGACCGTGTCGGAGGTTCGAATCTGGAGCTCGGATTGCTAATGGTTTGGACTGGACTCTGTGTGGCTACAGAGGCTGTGGAAGTGCTGGATGTGAATCTATGGAAACTCTGTGACTCTGAGGGAACATTCCTTTGCTTCTCTTTCTCTGTCTGTAAGAGGCGCTTCAGGCAATTTCTGCCGATGGCGAATCTGTCTGCCTTACTCTAGGCAAGAGCAATTTTAAGAAATATAACAATGTCTTATTACAATGACAATAAATTGAATCTTGATCTTGTTTGACAGACATTGTGGGCCAAAGTACCTGTTCCTATGAGGTTGTTTTATGTTCTAAAGTGGACTGTGTGGAGCATAAACATCAGCATCAACCAGCTCAGAACAGTAGTCTGATTCTCTGCTGCATACAGTTGTAAGTAGGATATGGCAACTCATAAACAGCAATGAGCTGAATGATATGTTCTTGTTCCTTTCATAATCTTCCTTGAGACACAAACATTGTCGATTGTGAATGTCTTATAGTTGTCCAGAACAGCAGTTAAAAGTAGTTGGTTACAGTCCATATTGCCTCTCTTTTTATATTTGCAATGCCATTTGAGTAGATTTTAAAATTATGTGATACTGTAAAATAGGTGAGATAGAATTTGCAGATTACTTTCCATTTTTCTCTGTCTTATTTCCATTATAGGCAATGGCAGTAAAATTCACAGGAGATATAAAGCCAGCTGCCAGTTCCAGCCCTGTGTTCCATTCACATTCTGAGTCAGTCTACCCATTACCTCCGCATATATTCAGTATTAAAATATTATTTAAAGTGTAATTTGTATTTTAGTTCACAGTAATTAGTTCTTTTTTTTAATTTTTTTTTAATTTTATTTTTCACACTATAAACCATACTGACCAAAATACATACAGACATTTTTTCTCTTGAATATATACAGTGTCATTTTCTCCCCCTTTTCCCCCCTCCCTTCCCTCCTTCACCCCCCTTCCCATTTATTTAAAGTTCAATCTATAAGATACATTAAACCCATTAAACAATGTCATCACTTAATAAAAATAAACAGAAATTTTTATCTTTTACTTTTATATACGGAGTCAGTTCACAGTAATTAGTTCTTGAAGCAGAACTAAATCATTCAACCTTTAAAACAAATCTCCAGCTCGTTAGACATCCCAAAATAAGCTATTGTACCTTGGAATCAACAGAGCCCTTTGCT
Source organism: Narcine bancroftii (assembly GCF_036971445.1). Classification (NCBI taxonomy): domain Eukaryota; kingdom Metazoa; phylum Chordata; class Chondrichthyes; order Torpediniformes; family Narcinidae; genus Narcine; species Narcine bancroftii. Next base: position 105,811,841 of record NC_091476.1, on the reverse strand, counting down.
TATATAAGACAAAACCACAAGATCAAATTTATAATATAGGAGCCTTACCACTTTTTAAATGAAGAGCAAGTGAGGTATCCTTATTGAGTAGACCAATATTTATCCACAATAAACAATACTGATAGTAAGTGATTGACACATCAATACAAAGCAGGCTGTAGGAGCTTGTTTTGTGGAAAATAAGATGCTTTGTTTCTTGTGTTTGCAAAGACTTGCAAATGCACCACATATAAACTTGAGTATTTTTCACCAAAATAAGATATTTATCACCAGTGGCAGTGATCCCTTCAATCCAATGGTTTGATCCATTTACTTGGTGGAACGTTTGGCAACTTGACTAATTTCAGCACATCTGTCCCCAACGACATTCGCTGTTAAAAGCTTTATGAATGCCCTGAGATGGTTAGTGCTTTGTAAATGCAAGATCCATCTTTTGTTAATACAAGAGACTGCAGATGTATTTCTGCAGAACCCACAAAGGCAGCAGCATATTAACCTGTCCCTTCAGTTTTATCAAATGAAAGAAAATACTATTTGAGAGATGTGGGAGAATTCCCACTTTTTTAGCAAGTTCAGGGCCAACCACAACTTCGACCAAGCCCTTTTCAAACACACTCTTGGTGTGGAAAATAAACTTCATACAGTCTTTTGCCGCATCTATATCGTGCCTTAGTGTGGTAAAAATTATTCCACAGCACTTCATAAGAAGGTTATCCGATAGAATATGATATTTTGCTGCATTTTGAGATATTAGGTCAGGTGACTATTGGTTTGGTCAAATAAATACATTTCAAGGAGTGCCTCAGAGGGCTGTCTGACACATGTAACAATGACCCAAGGAATCTTAGAGGTTGTAAACACAAACACCAATATAAATCATTTGGAGACAAGTGAGCTGTGTAGACCATCCAGTTGTTTGAAAGGAATGGGCATAACTGTGCCCTCAACTTTTAGATGTCCCTACCCTGGGGGAAAAAAATGGACTCTCTACTTGATTTTATTAACCTCTAACAGGTTACCTCATCAGATTTTTTTAATTTCATGGGAAGCAGTCCCAGTTTTGTTTGTTTGTGTGTGTGTGTGTGTGTGTGTGTGTGTGTGTGTGTGTGTGTGTGTGTGTGTGTGTGTGTGTGTGTGTGTGTGTGTGTGTGTGTGTGTGTGTGTGTGTGGGGGGGGGGGGTGTTTTATTCATACCTAGAGGAAGAGCTCCAAACATCAGTAACATCTTTACTTCGTAAAGACGCTGTGTTCCTCCAGCATTTCTATGTTTTGACTTCTGGCAGTCCTAGCCTATCCAGGCTCTTCTTATAACTTAAGATCCTCGGGTCCCCTTTAAATCTTTTCCCTCTCGCATTGAAACTTTGTCCTCCAGTTTTAGACACCTTGACCAAGGGAAGCTGACACTAGCTATCAACCCTATTTATGCCTATCATAACTTTATATCATGCCTTCTTAATTCCAGAAAAAAACAGCTGTGTCCTGTCCAGCCTCTCTTTATAATACAAGCCCTCAAGTTTCAGCAACATCCTCAGGAATCTTTACTCATCTTTACCTTTAGTAACGTGACTAGAACTAAAAATACAATCTTAAAGTGGTTTGATAAATTGAAAATTTATGTGAATCAAACTGCTTTACCAGCATTGCCCAGTTGGGGGCAGATGATCACAAAAATCAAATGCAACCTTAGCTGTCAAAACTGCTACTGTATCCACTGAATTGATTTGTGCTGGTCACATGAGTTTCATTACTAAGTCAAGTTTCATGTCAAATATGAATTATCTCATTGGGTCCATCACATGCCAATGTTATATTCAAATACAGCAGGTCAAACAGTGTACTTTAATATTGCAAAGATACATAACTAACATTTTGGGCTTGAGCTCTTCATAAAGGTATGGAAAAATGTAGGCATCCGCCCAAATGAAAAGGTAAGGTGGGGGGAGGAGCACAGTTCCAAAGGCAGGAGGTGATAGGTGGAGAAGGGAGGGAGGGGAGGACAGCAGCAAGCAGGAGCAGGAAGTATGGAAAGGAAAATAGGGAGGGAAAGGGGTGGGGATCTGTGGGAAATAAATCAAAGGGAAAGGTAGGAAGAATGCAAAGTAGGTTAACAGAAACTGGAAAAGTTGGTTAATGCTACCTGGCTAGAGAATACCCACATGGAAAATCAGGTGTTGTTCCTCCAATCCATGCTGCAAGCATACAGAGGCAAGGCCCCTCAACTCTTCCTCTGTTATATTGAGGACTACATCAGGCTACCTTAAGATGAACTCGTCAATTTAATTCACTTTGCTGCAAACTTCCAACCGGATCTCAAACTCACCTGGTTAATTTCCGACAACACTCTCCCCTTCCTGGATCTCTCTGTTTCCATCTTGGGAGATAGGTTTTCATTGACATAAATGACAAACCCACAAACTCCCACAACTACCTGGACTACACTTCCTCACACAGTTCCCTGCAAGGATTCTATTCCCTTCTCGCAAATTTTTCGTTCTCCTTCGCATCTGTTCCCAAGATGAGGTTTTCCAGTTCAGATCATCTGAAATATCTGCCTTCTTCCACAAACATGAAAGAAGCTTCCCCTCCACCCCCATCAACTCAGCCCTCACTTGCATCTCCTCCATTTCCTGCTCATCTGTCCTGACCCCCTCTGCCCCCAGACACAACAAACACAGAATTTCCCATGTCCTTACCTACCACCCCACCAGTTTCCGCATCCTACACATTATCCTCTGTAATTTACGGCACTTACAATGTAATCTTCCCCTCCTTTCCATCTTCCATAGGGACTGCTCCCTCCACGACTCCCTTGTTCACACATCCATCCCACCAATCGCTGCCCCTCCCCCAACAAGCACCTTGCCTTGTGGCTGCAGGAAGTGCCACACTTCCACGCACACCTCCTCCTTCATCATAGTTCAAGTTCCAATTAGGCCTTTCAAGTGATGCAACACTTCAGATGTATATCTGCAGGAGTAATCTCCTGCACCTGGTGCTCCCTTTGTAGCCTTCTCTACATCGGAAGTAATGGGTACAGTCTAGGACACACATGTCAAACTCTGGCCCGCAGGCCAAATTTGGCCTGCGATATAATTATATTTGGCCCGCAAGATCATATCAAAAATGTATTAGAGGTGGCCCGCTGGCCGCCGCGCCAGTATAGCGCATGCACAGTAACCACTGTGTCCCAGGGTGAGAGAGAGAGAGAAAAATCCTGGTCCTTGAAAAGTAGTGGTGGGTGGTTTTATAAACACGCTGTCATGTCCCCCCACCCACCCCCCCACCACAGCGCGGCCTGGCCGATGTCAGGGGAAGCCAAGGCCGCTTCTCAGCGCCCGGAACTCCAGTGGCACAGAGTTTCTTGGAGCTGCAGATGGAGTTGGGACGCCGGAGGGAAGATTGGGGCTCCCCGCCTGGTGATGGGGGCGCCAGCCGCCAGCCGCCCTGCGCCTTCCCAACGGACCAGCGGCGGGTGCCCGGAGTACATGTGGAGAGCGAGGCTGGTCGGGCAGGTAGGGTAAAACCCCCCGCCAATCTCGGGAGTGGCGTGGGCTGGATTGGGATTAGCCGCGCTCACCTGCTCCTCCACCGCTGACCGGGATCCTAGCGCGGTCCTGAGCGCGGAGACTGCCCTGGTAAGGTCCTGGGACACCGGCACGGAAAGAAAAGGGGGTCCGGGAGAAACTCAGCAGGTCAAAGGGGGGGTACGAGAGAAACTCAGCAGGTCAAGGGGGAGGGGTCCGGGAGAAACTCAGCAGGTCAAGGGAGGTCCAGGAGAAACTCAGCAGGTCAAGGGGGGTCCGGGAGAAACTCAGCAGGTCAAAGGGGGATCTGGGAGAAACTCAGCAGGTCAAGGGAGGTCTGGGAGAAACTCAGCAAGTCAAGGGGGGTCCGGGAGAAACTCAGCAGGTCAAGAGGGGTCTGGGAGAAACTCAGCAGGTCAAAGGGGGATCCGTGAGAAACTCAGCAGGTCAAGGGGGGTCCGGGAGAAACTCGGGGGGCCTGACCTCGCCAGGACCGTTGCCCACTCCCCCTCCCTGCCGCAGGCCGACCCGCGACTCACAGTGACGGGGCCGCTGATCCGCCGAGATGCCGCCCTGCAGCGAGAGCCGATGCCCCCGCACTGTCGTTGTCCAACCCGATCGCCCACAAACCCCGCCCTCCCACACACAGGCCTGAGTAAGTATTATGAACTTTAATCTCAGGATAAAACGATCTTCCAATAGTTTCATGTCACAGTGATAAATATATTCCTGGTTAAAAATGGGCCTGCACCTGGATACAAGCTCATTAGGCATAAAACTTGAAAAGTGTGTAAATCAAAGGATATCTGTACCAATGGAAAAAGGGCATGGCAAATAACCCTGCTAGAGTTCATGCCCACAATCAGTCACCCATTTGATTGTTTCAGGAATCATGCTATTCTCCCACTTTCTCAATAGCCCTCAGATTTTACTATTTGACAGCACACTAGCAACATTTGACAAATCCTCTATAGAGAAATATTATTTATTGAATATTGTATTTCTCATTTGTTAATGCTTCTGGAAAGAGTTTATCCAAAACTATTATTAAACATTTATTTTAATAAGAAAAAGTTTAACATTACATATGTTGAAAGAAGAGAAAACATGCAGATGTTGTTGAAAATTTTCAATAAATATTTAGTTCGGCCCTCGACTTAGTCCAAGTTTTTAATTTTGGCCCTCCGTGAATTTGAGTTTGACACCCCTGGTCTAGGAGATCACTTCGCTGAGCACCTTCGCTCTATCTGCATCAATAAAAGGGATCTCCCACTGGCCAACCATTTCAATTCTGTGTCCCACTCCCATACTCACATGTTTGCTCATGGCCTCACCAAGGACACCCGTAAATTGGAGAAACAAAACCTGATTTTCTATCTCGGCACTCTCCAGCTGGATGGCATTAACATTGACCTCTGGTTTCTGTTGATCTACTCTCCATTCTCCCTCTCTTCCCCTCCCATTTTCTTTTTTTCCTCAGCTCTCCACCCCTTCCCTCTCTATTCACTTAGCCATCCCTCCTCCCTGATTGCTGATGTACCTTCCCTCCCTTCTCAGACTTCAGATTTATTGTCAGTGTACATACATGACATCACATACAACCCTGAGATTCCTTTTTCCTGTGGGCACAACAGAATTACCACTGATTGGTAGGGCAAAAAATAAACTGTACACAGCATAAACAGGTAAACAAGTAAAAGAACTATAAACAGTTAACGAATGTAAACAAATGATTATGCAATGCAGAGAGAACAAAAGAAAATAATTAAAGTGCACAAGTAAGAGTCCTTAAATGAGTTTCTGATGGAGTTTGTAGTTGAGGAGTCTGATGGTGGAAGTGTAATAGCTATTCCTGTACCTGGTGGTGCGAGCCATGTGGCACCTATACCTCTTTCCCGATGGCAGCAGCGAGAACAGAGCGTGTGCTAGGTGGTGTGGGTCTTTGATGATCACTGCTGCCCTCTGACAGCCCCTAGGCTTCAGCACCTACTCAGTTATGGGTAGGCGCTTGCCACTTGGTCTCTACTTACTGCGTCTGCGCGGGAGAACCCGGTGGTCGTGTAGATATGGCCAGAGTTGGCATCATGCTGTTGCTAGGGTGACATGCGCACAGCGGTTTCTGGGAGCCAGCAGGTGAGTGGCATTGTGATGAAGATTTGTGTTTTTTGTGGAATTGTGGCGTGTGACTTGTCCCGTGTGTGCGATGATTGTGAATGGATGATCCTCCACCTTCCTACCAACCTATTAGATTTTTAGCATCCAATTGGTCAGACTGTGACCAAATTTGATGTTAAAAATCTAATAGTTTGGTGGGAAGGTGGAGGAATCAAGGATGGTTGGGCTGGGGAGCCAGGTTGAAAAGCAGCTTGCCTTGCCCCAGAATGTGCCCTGAGGCAGACACTTAAGTAATTAGTGGCACTCTGGTGGGCACCGCTGTGATTGATTGAGAGGCCACCTCACTGAGGTCACAGAGAGGTGGACTGTCAATATCATCCAGTGATCCAGCCCAGCGGCATCATGCCTCAACAAGAGTGCCACTAATTATGAAACTTAACTTGCTGGCTGCCTCAACTCAGGCTCCGGGTGTTCTGGGTGAGCTGCTTTAAAAACTCAACCCCCACCAACAGTCGAGCACCCACTCCCCAATCCTTCACCTTTCTCAATTCCTCCCACCATCCAACTATTAGATTTTTAACGTGCAATTTGGATGGAGAGACGTTAAAATTCTAATAGTTTGGTGGTTGAGAAGGTGGAGGATTGGGAGGGACTCCTGATGAGCATGACACAATCTGGGCCAGCAGCTGAGGCTCCGAATTACCAATGCCACTTCTGGGATAGGTTAATTAAGCAGTTCAGTGCCTGCTGCTGACATGGGTCATGTGTTGTGCTTGTCAGGAGTGCCCAGGCTCCTAAGCCCGATGCCTCCCCCCCCCCACCACCCCAACAACAAGCCACTCGCTTTTCCAACAATCAAGTGAACACCTCAACACCATCTAAATAATCGGGGCAGCAAAGAAACAGCATGATGTGACTGAGCTGTGATGAATAATATGGACTAAAAAAATTATTATAATTCCTATAACTTGACTTCATGTTATTTTATTATGCATGTCATGTAATGCAGTACTAAGTACAACATTATTATACATCTTAGTGTAATCGCACTTTTCTAGTTGCTCATTCAAGGCTCGCGCCTCGTGGTCATGGAAGCCACATTCACCCAATCAGCAGTGGGGTCTTGGGCTCCGCCAGTCCCAATGCTACCTGTCAAAAGCGTGCACATGTCTGAACCTGAGGTCTATAGCGCCTGCCTCCTGCTGCAGAGCTTGGCTCATCATGCATACAGCGCCAGAGTCACTCATGAAAAAGACAGGGACAACTAATTCAATTGGATTCTCTGCCAGACTGCCAGCCATGGGAGCAGAGTAAGTAATCACTTTAATTACTTTATTCATGTTGTTTAAATTATGAATGACAGAACAGTTTCTGGAAATTGTATTGTACCCAGAGTTTGCATATTGCAATGGTCGCTGCATGGTTGAAAGTCAGGGTATTTCAAGTCAAATTGTGTGTGGCCTGTTGTTGTACAACATCCACTGACCACCGCTGGTCTCCCTGTGCTTTTGCTGCCCTAATGGTTCTATGGTCTATCATGGCCTTTCTGTGCTGTTAGCTGTAGTGTTTGTTCTTTGGTTTAAAGGTTCTATCTATGGTTCTATAATGGCTTTTCTGTGCTGTAGTGTTCATTCTATAGTTTAATGGTTCTATCATTGCCTGTTTTATGTGTTTTAGTAGTATTATGGTTTAATGATTCTATCATATCGAATAAAAAGTCTGTTATAATTGATTCATATAACTTGCCTTCATGATATTTTATTATGCATATTATGCACTAGTACTAAGAACAACATTATACATATTAGTGTAGTCGTACTTCTCTAGTTGCTCAATCAATGCAAATGCCAAGCATTTGCAAAAAGCACGTGCAAGTCTGATCCTGAGGTCTGCGGCGTCTACCTCCTGCTGCAGAGCTCGGCTCATCATGCATATATTTACAAACTACTACCACCAAAAAGGCACCCCACTCCGAATCATGGGTCATCTACCGGCACCACCTACGGCTCCTAGAACGCTTCCACCAGCGTTGTCTCCGCTCCATCCTCAACATCCATTGGAGCGCTCACACCCCTAACGTCGAGGTACTCGAGATGGCAGAGGTCGACAGCATCGAGTCCACGCTGCTGAAGATCCAGCTGCGCTGGATGGGTCACGTCTCCAGAATGGAGGACCATCGCCTTCCCAAGATCGTATTATATGGCGAGCTCTCCACTGGCCACCGTGACAGAGGTGCACCAAAGAAAAGGTACAAGGACTGCCTAAAGAAATCTCTTGGTGCCTGCCACATTGACCACCGCCAGTGGGCTGATAACGCCTCAAACCGTGCATCTTGGCGCCTCACAGTTTGGCGGGCAGCAGCCTCCTTTGAAGAAGACCGCAGAGCCCACCTCACTGACAAAAGGCAAAGGAGGAAAAACCCAACACCCAACCCCAACCAACCAATTTTCCCTTGCAACCGCTGCAATCGTGTCTGCCTGTCCCGCATCGGACTGGTCAGCCACAAACGAGCCTGCAGCTGACGTGGACTTTTTACCCCCTCCATAAATCTTCGTCCGCGAAGCCAAGCCAAAGAAGACTACCACCAAAAAGGCACCCCACTACCAGCCCAACCCCTCCCCCCCCATGCACCCTTCTCCACAGTGGCCTATTGCCACATGGGACGTTGACAGTGTAAGCAGTGTGGATAAGAGAACTATGTTGGAAGGTGCTCCATTATTGGCTTCTGGTCAAGGCAGGATCTTTCTGTGTCACATGTATTTAGATCAGAGGTACTCAACCGTTATTTTTCCACTCACATCCCACCTTAAATAATCCCTTTCTAATCACTGAGCACTGATTCTATGGCATTGGATGTCACAGATGCTCTATGTTTAGTAAGGGGATTGTTTAAGGTAGCATGTGAGTGGACAAATGTTGAGAACCACTGAGTTAGATAAACTCTTGAAATGAAATGGAAGACCTTACAGTGCAGAAATTGGTCTTCAGACAGCATGAAGATAGTGGGTCAAAGAGTCTTCCCTGTGGCATGGTTTGAGTTGAGGATCCTTTGTGCTGGGGGGGGTGGGGGGGCGTGTTGACTGGGATCAGAGATTCTTGGCTTGTCATGGTGGATCCAAGCAGAGTGACCAACAAGCCATGGATCAAGGTGAGTGGCTGATGAGCAGGCAGGGAGAGGGAACACAGGCAGTCCAGCTGCCTCTAAAAAGTTGGAGGGGCCTCGTGGCTCGGTCAGCATCCACGGAGAACAATGGCATCAACGAGAGAGTGAGGATGAGGGGAGGAGAGCAGGGAGTGTGCATTTAGAATTAATTCACCCATTCTCTCCAAAATGAACAGTGAAATTGCAATACTAACACAAAAGAGAGGTAAAGCATAGAACAGCTTTAAAGATTGAAACTGTCATGACCCATATCCGCACAAAATCATCTTATGTTGAGAGTGGGTATAAGCTTAAATTTAAATCTTCCATTTAAAACATACAAGCATTGGAACTAAAACGACTTAAGTCATTCCCCCCCCCCCACAATTTTCTTCCAAAATTAAATTTACCATCACAGCACACTGATTTGTCATTAAGTTTACAAGGTCTGGAAACATTCTACTAAATCAGCCAACAAGCTGTGGCACACGTGTGTGTGTGTGTGTGTGTGTGTGTGTGTGTGTGTGTGTGTGTGTGTGTGTGTGTGTGTGTGTGTGTGTGTGTGTGTGCGCGTGCGTTGTGTAAGGTAAAACATCATGAGATGGGAATGTGTAGGGAGTTACCCTGTACAGGGCAGTAACAAGAAGGGGAGGTGTCCTTGTACTCCTGTTAGGTAAAACATCATGAGATGGGACCGGAGAAGGAGTCACCCAGTACTAAGGAGTAACAGAATGCATCCTTGTACTTACAAGATAAGAGAGACATTGATGGATTGAGAGGCAGGAAGCTAGCAGGGAAAGGATAGCAACAGTTTAAGAGAGACATTGATGGATTGAGAGGCAGGAAGCTAGCAGGGAAAGGATAGCAACAGTTTTAGTCATTGGACAAGTAATGATATGATGATGTTCTAAGCATGTATCCAAGGGTATAAAGAATCACCATTTTGCTGATAACGGCAGAATGCATTCTCCGGCTAACATCGTTAGTCGCAAGTGTTACAATCCGGTAATAAAGAACAAAGAACCCTGATTTCGACTCAGCCTGGTGTTTGTCTCACTCATTCATGAACAAAGCAGACCTAACAATTGGGGCATGGCCTGTGAATGCCCCTTCCCCATGACGCTGACCATGGGGAGGCCTTACTAAAACTCAGCCGAGGAGCCCAGATGGTAGTTAATCTGCCACTGGGCATGGGTATAAATCCTGATATCACAACTCTGGAGGTCCTGTCCTTCAACCTGGTGCCTAACTGCTGGCTCTCCTCACACTTCCTATCTATGTCAGTGGTCCCTTGATGGACAATTACATCTAGCTCTCTCCTGAGAATGCCATGAACTTGATCTGAGATATTTTGCACCCTGGAACCAGCGAGGCAATGTACCATCTGGGATACTCGATCTCTTTTACATAACCTCTTATATGTCCCCCTAACCATGTAATCCCCTCTCACTACAACTCGCCTCTTCTCCCTTCCCTCTTAGCCACAAGGCCAAACTCTGTGCCAGAGACCTGACCACTGGGGCTTGAGCCTGGTACAACAGTATCCAAAATGGTATAAGTGTATTTGAAGGGAATGGCCACAGGGGTTTCCTGCACTGACTTTCGGTTCCCTTTCCCTCTCCTGAATGTCACCCATCTATCTTCCTCCTACCTTGTATGTATGACAGTGTTCCATTAACTCTCATCTATCACTCCCTCTGCCTCTCAAGTGATCCAGAGTTCATCCAACTCCGGCTCCAGTTCCCTAACTCAGTTTGCTAGATGCACTTCTCATAGATGAAGTCGTCAGGGGTGCTGTTGGCTTCCCTAACAATCTACATCGTGCAAGAGGAGCATGTTCCTGTTCTGGCTGCCATTCCCACTATCTATGAAATAGGACACAAAAAGTTAGAAAAAACATGTCCTTATTTGCCTCAACTCTGGTGCCTTCACCTCAACTCCTGCACCTTCTCTTCAGCCTCTTCGAGCCAAAACCTCTCAAGCCAAATCCTCAAAGTTCCACTCCTACCTTGAGCTACTCGCTCACTAGCTGCTCCTCACTGGCCGTTTCGCTTGTGTTTCCCTCTTTTTATTGGCTAAAACTAATTGGCCAATAGAGAGATTCAAAAGAACACTTACCGATCCTGTTGCCAAATTATCTGGTTGGAATTTGCTTCTCATTCGCAGCTTGTTCTAACAGTTTCAAGTCAAGATTCAAAAGAACACTTACCGATCCTGTTGCCAAATTATCTGGTTGGAATTTGCTTCTCACTCACAGCTTGTTCTAACAGTCTCAAGTCAAGATTTAAAAGAACACTTACCGATCCCACTTCACCATGAATACCGAGCACCTGAACCTTCCTAACTAATGTCCCATGTGGGACCTTGTCATCGGTCTTACTAAAGTCCATATAGTCAACATTCATAGCCTTTCCTTCATCATCTTTCCTGATAACCTCCTTGAAAAACTCTAAGATTGGTTAAACATGACCTACCATGCACAAAGTCATGTTTACTATCCCTATTCAGTCCCTGGCTATCCAAATACTTGTAGATCCAAACTTTCAGAACACCTTCCAATAATTTACCTTCTACTGACATCAGGCTTATTGGCCTATAATTTCCAGGGTTACTTTTGGAGCCTTTTTTTAAACAACAGAACAGCATGAGCTACCCTCCAATCCTCTGGTGCCACATCCATTGCTAAGGATATTTTAAATATTTCTGCCAGAGCCCCTCCAATTTCTGCACTAGCCTCCATCAAGGTCCAAGGGAATATCTTACCAGGCCCTCAGGAGTTATCCATCCTTATATTTGCTCTTCACATAGTTATCCTGTGCTTTGTCCTGAAGGAGAGTCTAACGTCAAAATGTTGACTTAAACCTTTTGCCTTCACAAACTTGCTTGATCCATTTTTTCTTCAAGCTTGCCATATCCAAAAGCCTCAAACTCCATTCTACATACTCAACTGTCCACACTCACTCCCAGCCTGGCACTGGTAGCCCATCCAACACCCTCCCCTATTCCATTCACTCCACTCTCAAGAAAAACCTATTTTGCCAGGAGTGCATCCCTTTGGGCTCATGTGCCCTCCATGCATACAGGACTTCAGCTTTTTTACCATTCTCCAATATTCGATTTCTTTATTTCCTCCAGGAGCCTACTGAACCCATCGTCACCATCCTCTCAACCTTTTCTTTGCCGTTTCAATAACTTTCATCCTCCTCTCCTTACTAAACCCACCTCCTCAGAGCTACACACAAACACACACTGTAATCCCAAGAACAACTATTTTCTAGACTGCTCATAAAAATGGAGTCACTGAAATAAAAATCTCTGCAATCATTCAAGAACAATTAGATTGTTTTATCTCTATTCTGCAGGCATCTGAAGCAAGTTGGCCAAATGCAATTCCCTCACTCCGTATTTATTTCTACTAAACTCGATTAATTAGATTTGCCCAATATTTGTGTTGCTCCAAATTTCAATGCAATTAAGTTTTGATCTAACTAAATTTGCATTGAATAAGCAGGTCGGCTCTCTACATCCTTGATATCATTTCTGAGTGTTTCCTCCATTTACAACTTACTAGTGCCCTCAAGAGGCCACTGATGGGGAAGCAATTTACCTCGACAAATTGTGAGCTCCGCTCACAATTTTAAAACCATTTATCATAAATCTTATAAAACTTACAAACTGACTGGTGTTAATTGACAAATTTTCCAACTATTATAACTCAAATAAGCTAAAATGCTGGCAAGATGAACCTCTATATTCCTCGTACAATAATGAGGAAATGTTACATTCAGAAATGCCATCTTACATACAATCTTCAGAGACCACACAATATTATGAAAAAAAATTCAGGGAGTTCTAAAATATTGTTACATGCTAAATGTTTATGATGGCTTATGAAACTAATTTGAAGTTTTAATGGGATTGGCACTTCAGTGCTTGAGTAGTGCATATTGCAAAGCTATACTGCATTCATCCATATTAGGGGCATCCTTGTGAATTTAAATTTCTGGGCATGCAGCAATGGCATCATTTAACATGCAATACATATTTGATACTCCTCTTGTTGACATGCACACTTCAATCAAGAGTGGCCTTGAATGGCAGAGGTGACACCAATAGGAGAGAAAATTTCCTTGTTTGATCCAGTAGCTTTTAAAGAGATTGTTTGCAACATACTGTGCCACTAGTTGATGAGTAGTATGTCGTCATTTTTAAAGAAATAGTAATTTCTATTAAGAAGTTCCACTCCAATTCTTGACCTTGTAAAGAATGCCTCCAACTTCAATTATCCTTAATTCAAGCATAATAAATAAATAGATAAAAATAAATACAAATTTAACATTTAAAATCATAAAAATAAATACTCTCTGATGTAACATATAAATGTTTGATGAAGATGGGAGCATTTATTCAGCCAGTAGAGTGCCTTGGCCGTGCCTTGTTCATAGCAGCTGTTTGAATAAAGTTGTGTTTGAATAAAATGGAGTCGTCAAAGATGAAGAGTTGTTTAATGTCACTCACCGTTGGAGTAACTCTCTTGAATTGTCTCATCGCTGCTTAGTAAAAGTCTTTATTAGTATATTATTAAATATATCAGTAAGGCTTTATCTGTAAACTTGGAGGAGTGGGTTAATTATGATGTTATTGTTAGTCTTTAAGGTGACTCCTTGGATTGGGAGGAACCTACAGATGCAGCGATGGCTAAATGTTTTCAAAAAATGTGATTGAATTAAAGTAAAATGCAAGTGAAGTTTGTTCAGTGTAAGTACAGTATAGTATTTTTGTATTTTAAACTATTTATTATTCTTTCTTTCTTTCTTTGGCTTGGCTTCGCGGACGAAGATTTATGGAGGGGTAATGTCCATGTCAGCTGCAGGCTCGTTTGTGGCTGACAAGTCCGATGCGGGACAGGCAGACACGGTTGCAAGGGAAAATTGGTTGGTTGGGGTTGAGTGTTGGGTTTTTCCTCCTTTGTCTTTTGTCAGTGAAGTGAGCTCTGCGGTCTTCTTCAAAGGAGGTTGCTGCCCGCCGAACTGTGAGGTGCCAAGATGCACGGTTGGAGGCGATATCAGCCCACTGGCGGTGGTCAATGTGGCAGGCACCAAGAGATTTCTTTAGGCAGTCCTTGCACCTCTTCTTTGGTGCACCTCTGTCATGGTGGCCAGTGGAGAGCTCGCCATATAACACGATCTTGGGAAGGTGATGGTCCTCCATTCTGGAGACGTGACCTACCCAGCGCAGTTGGATCTTCAGCAGCGTGGATTCGATGCTGTCGGCCTCTGCCATCTCGAGTACTTCGATTTTGGAGATGAAGTCGCTCCAATGAATGTTGAGGATGGAGCGGAGACAACGCTGGTGAAGCATTCTAGGAGCCGTAGGTGATGCCGGTAGAGGACCCATGATTCGGAGCCGAACAGGAGTGTGGGTATTTATTATTAATGCAGGTGTATTAGTTAACATTGTAAAAGTGAGTCACAAGCAAATGGAAAACTTGCTTATCTGGCATCTACCATCCCTGTAGTCACCAGATACCAAGGATTTTACTGTACTGCTTTGATAATGCAACACTACCAGTGACAAAGACCCTTCCAAGCATTTATTGCACATCCTATTAGCTCTAAGAAAGTTCAGTGAGTCCAATTACTGAACCACTATAGTTCTTCTGGTAAAAAGTTCTCCCACAATCAGGTTGTAAAGTTCCACAATTTAAATCAAAAGGCACTTTCAACCTGGGAAAACATGCGTCTGTAAAGGTGGAGGTTCTTTGCCCTTACGCCTAAAGACATACCTTTCTGAATTGGCTGTGGCCGGCTCCGAGGCGCCGATTCCAACCTTTCTCAGGGAAGGATAATTAAAGGAGCATTGCCCTCCGCCGCCTGACTTGAATGTACAGCTGCTCCAAGCGGCTGGTTAGGGACAGGCTGATAATGCAGTCAGCCCGCGACCCATCTCCCCATTCACACCTCTCCCTCTATGACCTCCTCAAGGCAGGGGCAGCAGGCAGGAGCCATTGGAGCAGTGGGGGCCATCAGCGGGGTTGAGCAGAAGGTGTCGAGGGCAGCCGGTGTAGGCTGTGAAAGCCTCACCAGGCCGCTTCAGCCTTCAGGGCTGCTATCTGTGGCTTAAAATGCGGCAGAGCAATGGCCATCTTCCCTACCTATAATCCGCCATGCCGCTGGAACTGTTCTGGCAACCAGCGGCGTGGCGGATTATGGGTAGGGAAGACAGCCATTGCTCTGATGTGTATCTGTGTTTTTATGACAAGTGACACTATGGCACAGGTCACCCAGCGTCCATAGGCTCCAGAGGGTGCTCCGAAGTGCTTCTCGATATGAATGGGATGATGGAGCAATCTTTTAGGGCTGCTGTCTGAAAGATGTTTTAAGTTTTAGATCCTCTCTTGTAGCTGGCCTCCAGGGGAAGCCTGACATGAAATGGCCTAAAGGGTGATGAGAAGCAATAATATACCCAAGTCAGCAATATGTGAGGTTAGGTCACGAAACTGTGCTACAAGTGTTCCCATCTGCTTGATGCCACAGTCCGTGTAGAATCCAGATTTTGCAACTTTGGGATGTAAACTAGGTAATTAACAAAAATGCATTTTAGAGGTGGCACACACTCTAGTCACTATGGATTTAATATTTTAGGTAATAAAGGGGTATCAAATTTGTATGCATACTTTTAGCAAAGTTAAAGACTGATCTTTGAACTAGAGTTTAACAAAACGGACTCCAGGAATTTTACAAGAGTGCCCTCTAGTTAAAAAAAGCATAGCTTGCAAGTCTATGTAGAGCAATGAAACCATGAAGAGGAAAAGATGAGAACGTGAAAAAAGTAATCTAAGCAACATTCTAAAAGATTATTTCCATTAATTGCAATTGTACCTTCGTATTTATCATAACAGGGGCAACAAAATCCTGTCTTTCCTCATACAATAATTATCAACTGTTAGCATTGATCCTCAATTTAAAATATTCCAAAATTACAGATGAGAAAATTGCAATTTTTTTTACAGAACTGTAGAGCAGAGAATAATAAATACCTAAATGTTACTTTATCCACAGCTGCTATCTGACAACAAGTGTTTCCAACATTTTCTGGGTTTTTAAATTCCAGACCTGTGGCTGCAGCACATTAATAATATCACAACTTTTAAGTATCTTCAATTTATAATATTTATGAATCACTAATTTAATGCATCACAGAATTGATGGTTTCGCTTGCTCTGGAGTACAGTTTTAAATTGGCCCTGAATCAGATTCAGCAAATCCCTGAAATGCAGATTTAGCACACTCTGGAATTGCAGTTTAGATATGCTTTCGATTGCAGGTTTATCATGTGTAGAAATGATTTTAAAATGGGTGCTCAGCACAATCCAGAATCATAAGAGCAGCCAATTCTAGAAACACATTTAGTGAGTCTCAGAATCAGATGATGATTGAATTACTAGGTAGCACAGTCCATAAAGCCTTTAATTTGCATTACTACTTGAATCTCAGATATAGTGTTAAATTAATTTATATATTTCCAATAGGAAAAAGTTTAAATCAATACAAACTGATCTATTTTCTATATATGAGTTTACTGTTTCTTTAACACAAATAGGCATAGAACAGGACAGTACAGAAAATGCCCTTTGGTGCTATCATAATCTGTGCAGAAATCAGGATAGCCAATCCAACTAAAATTCTGTGGCTTACACTTTATCAAGATTCTCCTCTATCCCTTCATATTCATGTGTCTATCGAGCAGCTTCTTAAATGCTACCATTGGTTCTGGTTTCACCATTACCCCTGGCAGCTCATTCCTGGACCCATCACTCTCTAGGTAAATTATTTGCTCCACATATTACCCTTAAACTTCCTCCCCCTTGATTTAAACTCATGTCCTCCAGAGTGTGACACGGTTACCCTGGGAAAATTATTCTGACTGTTCACCCATCAATACCTCACATGATTTTCTAACTCTTTATCAGGTCTCCACTCAGCTGCCCAATGCTCAAGGGAAAACAATCCAAGTTTGTCCAATCTCTCCGCAAAGCTTATATCCTTTAAACCAGGTAACATCCTGGTAAACCTCTTCTGTACCCTTCAAAAAGCCCACAACCTTCATGTATTAGTCTGTCCAGAATTGCACACAGTATTCCAAGCACGGTCTAATCAAAATTATATATATTGGCAATATGACTTACTTTTATGTACTTGTTTGGGGGAGAGTCTAATAGGACAAGAGGGCACTACTTCAGGATTGAAGAAATGCATAAGAATTTCTTCAGTCAGAGGGTGGTAAAACTGTAAAATTTGTTGCAGTTGTGGAGGTCAGGTAATTGGGTGTACTTAAGGTAGAGATTGATATGCCAGGACATGAAAGGTTATGGGGAGAAGGCCAGGCAAAGGGGCTGTGGGAAAATGGATCAGCTCATGATTAAATGGCATGGCAACTTCAATGGGCTATTTCTGCTCCTATGTCTTATGGTCTGTGATAGTATAGATTCTATCACCAATGTGTATATGTACATATGTACAGATGGGAGAGTAGGATGACTGTGATTGGCTGAGAGTGTAGCCACACCTACTGGCAGGTCTTAAAGGATTGCTTCTAGCCAGACCAGGTCATTCTGGACTGGTCGACCTACTTGTGATATGCTCCAGTCTTTTAGTTAATAAATGCCTTGGTTTGGATCAACAAGTCTTTGGTTCTTTCGACATGCATTACATGGTCTTATACTTAATGAAGTCAAGTATTCCATACACCTCCTTTACCTTCTATCTATTTGTATGATCAATTTTAATAAGCTATGGACCTGGACCCCCAGATTGCATATCAATGCTTTTAAGAAACCTGCCATTTACTGTTTACATTCCCCTTATATTTGACTTCTCAAACTGGAATTCCTCACACTTTTTCAGATTAAACTCTACCTGTCATTTTTCTGTAACTGATATATATTCTCCTACACTGTCCTCAACATCAATCTCCAAACTTCTGAATCATCTGCAAACTAACTAACCATCCACCTACTTTTTCATCTAAGTAATTTGTAAATTTTTGGGCAGCAGGGTTAGCGTAGTGGTTAGTGCAATGCTCTAAAAGCGCCAGCGATTGGGACGGAGGTTCGAATCACACACTGTCTGTAAGGAGTTTGTACATTCTCCCCGTGTCTGTGTGGGTTTTCCCCAGGGGCTCCGATTTCATCCCACCTTTCAAATGTACCGGGGGTTGTAGGTTAATTCGGTGTAACTGGGCAGCACTGGCTCGTGGGCTGAAAGGCCTTGTTACCAATGTCTAAATTTTTTTTTAATTTAAAATTTAAGTAAACATCATGAACAACAGGGGTCCAAACAACGATCCCTGTAAAATACCATTTGTCACAGAATTCCAGCCTAAAACAGCCTTCCAACACTGCCCTGCCTTCTATAGACTAGTCAATTTCATATCCAATCAACTCAGCTTGGATCTCATGCATCTGCAGCTTCTGAATCAGCCTACCATGAGGGACCTTGTCAAACACCTTATTAAAGACCATGTATACCACATCCTTGGCCCAACATTCATTAATCAAATTTTTCACCTCCTCAAAAATAGTCAATCAAATTGAGATTTGCTCCGCTCCTCACAAAGCCATGTTGAATGTCCCTAATCTAGTAATGAATATGTGATAAATCCTATCCCAAAATATCTGTTCAATACTTTCCCTACCACTTTTGTGATTCTGACTAGCCCATTATTTCTTGGATTATCCTTTTTACCCTTCTTGAACAAAGATACATTAACCACTAATGATTATAAACATTAAATGACAAACCATTAGCTGCAAAGATCTTTGTCAAGGCCCCAGCAACCTCCACCTTGAATAATCAGAGATATATCTCATCAGACCTAGGGGATTTATTCACCTTAATGCTACCCCCAAAAAACCCACCACCACCTTTTTCGTGATCTGAAAATGCCCTAATACATGAGCATTCTCCACAATCCGCTCCCAATAAATGTCCATGTCCTTCTCCTTGGAAAACACTGATGTAAAGTACTTATTTAATTCCTCACCCATTTCTTCTGATTCCAAGCATAATTTCCCTCCTTTGTCCTTGAGTAGTCTATCCTCTCACAAATCATCCTCTTTCATGCAAGTACAAGATGCTTTGGGATTTTCTTTTATTCAGCCCTCCAAAGACCCTTTTGGCTATCCAAATACACTGCTTGAGTTTTACTACAATATTTATATTCATCCACAGGGCCCTGTCTGATTGTAGATTCCTGAATCTTACATATGCCTCCTTTTACTTTTGGACTAAGTTCAAGACCTCTCTCATCATACAAGGTTGTTTTACATTGCCATCCCTCTCCTTCCTTTGCACTGGAATGGCTATTTTGGACTCTAATAAGTTGGTCCTCAAACAACTCCTGCATGTCAGTTATGGGCTTTCCCACAAAAAGCAGTTTAATTCATTTATTTATTTTTGCCTTCAGTGATGGGAATAGATTTCTTATGAACTTGGTTTGATTGTTTAGTAAATATAGACCTCCAAACAGTCACTGCAAGAATCTTTGAAAAGTGAAAGTCATTATAAGACCATAAGATACACAGTACCCTCCAGATGTTTGGGACAAATATACTTTTGTCCTTTATTTGCCCATTTTCCATAGTTTTAAATTTGTAATGAAAAAATTCACATGTAATTAAAATGCATGATGCACCATCAATTACTCAAAAGAAACCAATAGTCTTTTTATTCACTTAAGGACTAAGGCACATCCACATTGTTCAATTGTCCTGCACTGAGAAGGGGGCTGTGGAACAGTCACCTTTATACAGGAGGCTGTGGGGAGGGAGCACAAGTACAAATGGTCAATATGTATGCCTGACCAGGCAATTACATGCAACAATGGCTTACCATATTCACCCCTTGTTTTTAAAGAGTCCAGCAAGGTGAAGTGGAACTTGAAAAGTTACAATTCAAAGCCACAAGTTCAGTCTTTCAGGTGGTCTGGTCGTCGCTGGGACTGTCATAGTATCGGTTGCAGCTGCGGTATAGCAGTGGCGTACTGGATAGTCTTGGGCACCTGTATGTACTCATCAGTGTTCTGCTGGTGAGTAGGCACCGATCAGTCAGGTGGGCCACAAGCAGGGAATGGGATCAGGCCCATCATGTGTGTTCGACGGTGAGGGAGGGGGTGTGGTCTCCAAGGACCCTGAGGGAGCCAAGCCCAGAGATGGTGTCTTCATGTCTGTCAGGGTATGCCACGTATGCATATTGGGGGTTGGGATGGATGAGGTGGGCTCTTTCGACCAGAGGGTCAGATTTATGTCTCCTCACATACTTCCAGAGTAGGACACGCCCTGGGGATCTCAGCCATACCAGTAGTGTCCCTGTCACAGATTTTCTAGTAAAGGAAAACATACATTCATGCAGTGTGGCATTTGCGGCAGTACAAAGCAGGGACATAATAGAATGGAGTGCCTCCAAGAGGACCTCTTGCCTCTTGCCAGCAAAAAACTGGGAGGCCCTTAGACCGCAAGGCTAAGAGGACAGCCTTCCAAACTGTAGCATTCTCCCTCTCCACTTGCCTGTTACCCTAGGAGTTATAATTAATGGTCCTGCTCGTGACAATGCCCCTGGCCAACAGGTACTGGCTCAGCTCATCACTCATAAAGGAAGGCTCCCAGTCACTGTGAATATAACTGGGGAAGCCAAACAGAGTGAAAAGGCTACATATGGCTTTGATGACTGTGGCAGCAGTCATGTCCAAGGAGGGGATGGCAAATGGAAAACGGGAGTATTTATCAATGATGCTAAGAAAATACACATTGCGGTCAGTGGAGAGCAGGAGTCCTTTAAAATCAACATTGAGTTGCTCAAAGGGGTGGGTGGCTTTAATTAACTGTGCCCTATCTGGCCGGTAGAAATCAGGCTTGCACTCAGCGCAGACCTGGCAGTTCTATGTCATAGACCTGATCTCATCGATGGAGTATGACAAGTTGCGTGCTTTGACAAAATGAAAAACCTAGTAATTTTGGGGTGACAGAAATCATTGTGGAGATTTTGCAGCTGGTCGATCTGTGCGCTGGCACAGGTCCCGCGGGACAGGGTGTCTGACGGCTCATTAAGTTTCCCTGGCCGGTACAAAATATTGTATTTGTAGGTGGAAGGTTCAATCCTCCACCTCAGTATTTTGTCATTTTGATTTTACCCCACTGCTGATTGTTAAACATGAACGCAACTATGTGCTGATCAGTCAGCAGGGTGAATCTCTTACCAGCACCACTGCTGCACTGCCTCAACAACAGCTAGGGCCTCTTTCTTGACGGAGGAGTGTAAAATCTCGGGACCATGATACATTAAAAAATGCGACCGGCCTGCCTGCCTGGTTAAAGGTGGCTGCAACAGCAAACTCTGACGCATCGCTTTCCACCCGAAATAGGGTGGATTCATCCACAGCATGCATTGTGGCCTTGGTGATATCTGCCTTAATGTGGCTGAAGGCTGCACGAGCCTCCGCAACCAGGGGGAAGGATGTGGATTTGATGAGGGGGTGGGCCTTGTCCCATTATTGGGGACTTATTGAGCATAATAGGAAAAGAATCCAAGGCACCTCTTTAGGACCTTGAGGCTGTGTAGAAGGGGAAGATCCAGGAGCAGCTGCATGCAGTCAGGTTCCTGACCGATGACTCCATTCTCCACAGCACAGCCAGGGATGGCCAGATGGGTTGTGTGAAACATGCATTTAACCTTATTTTATGTAAGGTTAAGTAGCTTGGCTTTTTTGAGAAATTTGTGAAGATTGGCATCATGGTCCTGCAGGTCATGGCTGCAGATGGTGACGTTATCGAGGTATGAGAAAGTGGCCTACAATTCGTACTGTTCCATCCCCTGCTGGAAAACCGAGATGCTGTTCGTAACAATGAAGGGAACCCGCAGGAAGTTGTAGAGGCAGCCATCCACCTCAAAAGCAGTATGCTAGTGATCCTCTGGGCAGATAGGGAGCTGGTGGTATGCCGACTTCAGGTCAATGGTCGAAAAGACCTGATACTGGGCAATTTATTTTACCATTGTAGGAGGTATGCATCCAATTGTGTGTATCTGTTTATGATATGTCGATAACAATCCTATTCTTTTTCCTGTTCCGAACTACTGCTACCTACGCTCTCCAAGGACTGGTGCTGGCTTCAATAATCCCCTCCTTGAGTAAGCACTGTACCTCTGTCTGGATTAAGGCCCTGACACGAGCACTGTACCCCCTAATTTTAGAGGTGACGAGTTTACAGTCGGGAGTGAGGTTGAAGAATAAGCAACTCATCACTTGGCCATTTACCTGAATATCCATCATCGACCTGGCACATTGATGTGAGTCGAGTGTGATGGAGGCCAGTGTCAGACCGCTGCACATTGCTGCTGTGGATGGCAGCAGTGTCCAGATGGCAGCCCCTCAGAGACTGCAATTGGCGCTGCTGGATCCCAAAAATGGCACCCATGATGGCAGTCTCCATGGCCCGCATGTGGTTCTGCTGTGTCCCAAAAATGGTGGCTCCCATGGATCACACATGTCCAGGATGGCAGCCCCCATGATCTGCACATGGTGCTGCTAGGAAGAGATTTTGACTTGCACACTTTGGTGTAGTGCCCCTTCTTCCCACAGCTGGAACAAGTTGAATCCTTTGCTGGGCAGCCCAGGCTGGTGCTTGCCCAGGCAGCAGAAGTAGCACTTTGGGTGCTCCTGTAGCACCACAGCTGTGGTCAGGTTGCCACCGGAGTTGGGAAAAAATGGCAGGAGGTGATCACAGAGCACTGCTGCCATGGTCATTAGCATAGCAAAGGAGTGGCAGTGCGTTCCAAGTTGGCAACACCTGCGTTAACCATGAGGCAGCTGCATTGTTGGTTGAGTTGGTCACCATGGTCTGGAGAGCCACCTCCAGTGTACCTACCAGCTCAATTGCTCTCCCCAGACTGCGCTCCCTTTGCTCCAGGAGTCTCTGCTGGACATAGTTCAACCTGGTCCCTGCAGTGTAGGCATTTCGAATTAGGTCCTCTGTGTACTCTGCGGTGGACACGGCCTTGCATTCACAGGCCCTGCAAAAAGCTCGCAGGGCCCGATGATATTCGACGTTAGACTCATCAAGTCATTGTTTGCAGGTGTCTGGCGTAGACAACATTGACCTTATACAGGTACTGTCCTTTGAGTATGTCCATGGCTTCCTGGTATGATGTAGCATCATTGATCATGGAATATATGAGGGTGCCAAACCGGGAGTGAAACACTTGTAGTTTATCTGATTGAACAACAGTAGAGGAAGCCTGCAGAAATACTTCAAAAAAAGCACAGTCAGAGCTCAAAGTTGATGGATGCCTCAGGCGAGTGAGGATTGATCTCCAGCTTTTCTGGCTTCAGGACCTGCTCCATTGTTAAAAGAAACTTTAAGTGAATCAAATTGATGCACCATCAATTACTCAAAAGACTATTGTTGAGAAACCAATAGGCTTTTATTCACTTAAGAACAAAGGCACATCCATACTGTTCGATTCTCCTGCAGTGAGGAGGGGACTGTGGGGAGGGCCCACAGATACAATTGGCCAATAGGTGTGCCTGACCAGACAATTATATTCAACAGTGGGTTGTACAATGCACATTATAAGATTTTATTCAAGGTTCCTTAGAATACCAATACCTGAGCTCACCAGTATGCTTTTTCTTCTTAATGGTGTCCCAAATAGTTGATTGTGGTAATCCTAAGGTTTGAATGACGTCTCTTACTGTTTTATTCTGGTTTTTCAGCCTCATAAAGACTTCTTTGACTTTCACTGGCACAACCTGTGTTGTGTCCTCATGTTGAAATATAACAACTGTAGACTCAAAAGTGATCAAAAGCTTAAAAGTAAGCCTAGCTCTCTTACACCTGCACCAATGAAGCAATTAAATATGAGTAATCACAAATACCTGTAAAGCCAAATGTCACAAACATGATGCCCTGTATTACAAGATTCCATTTTAGGAAAATGGGATTATCACTGTAAGGGATAGTATAAACAGGAGGGACTGAATGGTCACAGTTTAACATTTAACACAAGCACAACAAGAGTCACAGCTCAGCGATAATTCGATATATTGGAAGAACTGAGGAAAGGTTTGTCACAGTCTGTTCCAGATTTGATACATTTGCAAAGGCATTGTGATTTAGTAAAGGGAGAACCATTCTGGCTGCTGAAGAGAAAGCAGTTTTTTGAAGCAGTTCTTGTGGCCAGCCATTTTTGTGGAATTCAGAGCAAAAAAATGCTCTGTGAATGACTGGGCCTTTTTGGTGGATTGAAGGGTGAAAAGGATCTTTTTGGGAAGCAAAGGGCATCATTTTGATTGTGACTAACAGTGGCAGTCACTTGGAGAAACTGCTTCATTTTAAGTGTGACTAGCAGTGAAGTTACTTGGAGAGACTGGTCTTGGAAACTTCATGGAGGCCGCCCAGTTCAAGCCTTGCCTACAAATGGGCCAGCAGTGTTATGACCACAACTCGTGTTGATGGACATTTCTTCAAAGACAATGCAAGGAGAATTCGTGAGTCTGAGCAGCTACAACTCCCATCAGTTCATCATTAATTCTGGGCATCAAATTTCAAAGGCCTACATTTCAACACTGAATTTAAAAGACTGAACTTTGAAGTAACTTTCTAGATTTTGGCCGGGACTGTAATGGCTTGGGTATATCACACAGACATACAAACACATACACTAGACACCTGCGCATAGCTGGGGATAGATTTAGTGTTAAGGGTAGTTTAAAAGTTTAGACTATAGTTCAAGAGTTAAAAATAAAATTAGTGTTTTAAAATTAAACACTGCCTGGTTCATTGTCTATTGCTGTTCGTTACGCACGGTTCATAAACCTGAAATGAGAGAACTATTTATAAAAAATGCTGTAATTTGTACATCATCAACACAAAATGTACCGTATTCAATCAACCTTGAGTAAAATCTGGAATATGCATTTTAATTGTACGTGAATTGTTTGATTACAAATTGAAAACTGTGGAGCACAGGGACAAATAAAGGAAAAATATGTCTTTATCCCAACATTATGGAGGGCATTTTAGGAGGAGAAGTAAGCCATTTAGCCCATCACATCCATTCCACCATCCTACCCAGCCCCACTCCTCTGCCTTCTCACTATAACCTATGATACCCTGACTATTCAGCTGCATTTCAATCTCTGCCTTAAATACACCCAACAATGTGGGCTCCACAGCTACCCGTGAAAGCAAATTTCAGAAGTTCATCACTCTCTGGCTAAGGAAATTCCTCCACACCAGTTTTAAATCAACATCCTTCAGTCCTGTTGTGCCCTCCACTCCAGGACTCACCTACCATGGAAAACAACTTTGATACATCTACTCTGTCCAAGTGTTTCAACATTCAAAATGCTTCTAAAACGGTACCCCCTCATTCTTCTGAACAGGGAGGGACTAATTATTATATTATTTTAGAGTGCCCCAGATGAAGGCAAGCATTCCATACACCTTCCTTAACACCCTATCTTCTTGTGTGTCCACTTTCAATGAGCTATTGACCTTGATGCCAAGATCCTTCTGCATATCCATGTTTTAAAGAGCCATGCCATTAACTTACATTTGACCTCCTACTGCATTACATTATTCTGGAACCACCTGGAGACTAACCATTAGTTTCATTATCCTGGAAAAGTTTCAGGGACTTACCATTAGTTACAAACTCTTGGTGTTATCCAGATATTGACCATTTTATATGTTGCCCATAGGTTGCCCAGAGACTGAACAATTTCCAGGAGTGATCATTAGTTGTATTGTCTTGCCAAAAGATTCGCCATCAGTTTCTTTATTCTGGATGTATTTACCTGAGGATGCTCTACGTCATGGAGCAAACTTCCTCGCCAGTTGAGCACTGGAAACAACATTAAGATCAAATAAATTATACTTTAATTAAATATTCTACTGACTTCAGTTTGTTGTTTGTCAAGGATGTTCAGTGAATACAGCAATATTCTAGTCATGATCGACCACAGATGTTTGCTGATTTCAAACTGGGATGAGCTGTCAATCAGAGAGTTGATGATGCTTCAGTCCTGGATAAACATCCTTCCCTGGTGTAAACAACAGCTGGTTAATCAAATTGACTTCTTTTTCTTGAGATGCACTCCTTAAATCTCACAACTGTGTCAAGGGTCGATTAATTTTTCCCCTCTGTCAACATCTATAGTTTCTGGCATTCTATAAACACCACCGGCTAACCCCATGAGGGATAAATCTTTCAGAATCTTAGTGCCAAGTAAAACTGTATACATTCTAGTGTTGCGCTGGAAAATTCACAGCAACTTCTCCATCTCCAGAAATCAATAAATTGATGTAAATCAGTGCTGCGACCTAGACCAGCAGCAATACCAATGGTATTTTTAAAAAATATTCTTAATTTTTAATAACATAATTTCTCTAATTTAACCCCACTATGCACAAATGACTCCTCTCAGTCCTCTAGCTATTAAATCAAAAGTTCTCTTTGTGTACACAGGTGTTTCTCCATAGCAAACACTATTGTTCCAGTTATTCAATGAAACAGTCAATTCTAATGTTCATTGCTCTGTCTTCCAGACACTGCGTCTATGAAAATGGCCTCTTTATGTATAATTGTGTGTGTCTGTAAGTGTGTTCCTGTCCATCCCACAAAGTAACTTTACTAAGAAATATATATAACTAAAGATTAATAATAACACAATTCCATCACACCTCGTTCCAATGGAAGAAATTTTGAACTTTTTAAAGATCAAAATTTTAAACTGAAATCTATCATTTATCTGATAGATTTTACATTCTTATATTATATAATATAATAGAAATATTGCAGAAACAACATGTAAATTCAACATCTTGAAAGGCAATCAGCAATCACATTATCCTTGCCTTTGAGTTATCATTAAATCATATTCTTCCAAAAATGAATTCAAATTTAACAATAATCTATTTTTATGTTTAATTTTACTCAAAAACACTGATCAGTGTAAACCACAATCAGTCCCATAGCATTGCAAATGTAAAGCTTGAAATGTTGCAAATCCCAGACAAGTGAGAATAATTATTTTGGTGTCAATTGAATTTCTTAAATACATAAGCCACAAGATGTTCAATATTATCACAATAATTTTTTTTGTAGTAGAACAGCTCCTGTCGCTTCATCACTAGGATCAACTGCTAAAGAAAATTGCCTTTCAAAGCCAGGTGACTTAAGCACAGGCTTGTGACATAAAATGGCTTTCAGTTTGTCAAATGCTTCCTGACAAATGTTTGTCCAAATAAATTGTACATTCTTTTTTGAAGGTTAGTCAAAGGATTTGTGATGTCAGCAAAGTTTTTACATAACTTTCTATCATGCCCTACCATTCCTAAATATTTCCTAATAGCTTTCTTACCCATGATTATAGGAAACTCAGAAATCATGTAAACTTTCACCTGGACAGGTGGCAATATTCCTTGACCAACAACATAATGAAGACAAGTAACTGTAGCATAACAACATTCACTTTTAGCTAAATTAACAATAAGGTTTGCTTTTGAAAATTTATTGAACAGTTTCTATAATGCAAACATATGTGCTTCCCAAATGTGAGGCCAAGGCGCAGGATGCACAAGCCAAGAGAGGGCCCTGGAACCTGCTGGATGACCTTACACTGCCTACTCACAGATGTTGGTGGTGAGGGTGCTCATATTTGCCAGCCAAGCTGGAGAAACCAGGCACATAAGTCGGTGACCAGACAATTTTTTTTTCTCTACCCTCCCCTCTGACACTATGGGGCAGCTTCCACAGTACCCTACTTCATCAGAATTAGGAATCAAGATTTATTGGCATGAACAAGTCATTAAATTCAGTGTTTTGCAGCAACATCATAGTGCAAAGATAAATATTAACCATCTTACTGTATTACTATAAAAAATAAAATAACAATAATAAGCTGTAATGCCTTCCACTCCCTGCCATAGCTGGCATGTATCTGTCTCTTTCTTTAGTTTCCTCTGGAATTGTCACTTTGCTTCAGAGATGGCCTGCCGCAAGTTATACCTGGACTTCTTATAAAGATCTCAACCTCTGGCCTTAAATGCCCTTGTTCTCACCCTTAGCAGGTTGCAGATTATCTGATTCATCCATGGCTTCTGGTTGTGGAATACCTGGTATTTGAGCATGGGTACACACTCATCCACACAAGTCTTGATAAAGGCAATGTCACCTGCTACATATTCATTCAAGTCTATGGACGAGTTCTTGAATATGTTCCAGTCCACCGATACAAAGCAGTCCTGCAGACGCTACTTCACCTCCCTCAACCACACCTTTGTCATTTTCACCACTGGTGTTGTGGTCTTCAGTCTCTGTTTACATCCCGGGAGTAGAAGTACAGCCAGGTGATCAGACTTGCTAAAATGCGGTCGTGGTACGGCTTGGTATGCGATTTTCATGATGGTGTAGCATTATTAAATGTGTTGGTTCCCCTGGTCTCGCATGTGACGTGCTGGTGGTAGTCTATATTGTCACTTAAGTGAAATAGTGATTGAATACTGTTTAACATTCTCCTTTGTTTGTCTCCTGTGTGTTAATAAAAGTTACACTCATGTCCAGACTCATGTTGCTGTGAACCCACCGAACATGATACTCTTTCCAATACGACTTTCTGAAAAATCACAGATAAAAGTAACAGAAAATTCTAACTTCACACTTTTATTTCATAAAACCTTAGGATTTTTAAGGTCAGAATCTATTAGATTACTAATTTGAGTATGGCCATTCTGATGACCATTAATTTATTTGTACATTTAACCTGCTGCTTTTATATAAAACTTCAATAAAAAAAATAACTTGGAATGCTTAACTTCATTAATCATAGTGTCTGCAAGAACTTCTGTAATTTCACTTTACTCCCACAGGCTATAAGGAATAAGATCACAGTTCAGTAACTTTATCTTCAGTGGACTCCATAAATCATTTGCCCTCACAGAAATCCTTCCACTCAGCACCAGGCAAAAATGTCAGTTTTATTGCGGCTGAACAACAATGCAGAAAGCTCACTTAATGAAACTGAATTATATAGATCTTAAGAATAAAGTTTTTGTCCAAGTTAAGTCACCTTTATTTATCGTTCATACCATGCT
Organism: Narcine bancroftii; assembly: GCF_036971445.1. Classification (NCBI taxonomy): domain Eukaryota; kingdom Metazoa; phylum Chordata; class Chondrichthyes; order Torpediniformes; family Narcinidae; genus Narcine; species Narcine bancroftii. The sequence continues at coordinate 105,782,908 of NC_091476.1, read as the reverse complement.
CGCACGGTAAAGATGAGATAGAATTTCTCCGGGACCATGGAGCATATTTACATAAATACAAGTTAGAATAGAAGTTCAACACATTTAAAATATTAATACTTACACATTAGCAGTCCATGGTACCCAATCCCCAAATAATCTGGGAATTCAGGAGTCTGATGACTTAGGGAAAAATGTTATTGCCCAATCTGGACGTAAGGGCCAGAATGCTGCAGTACCTCCTACCAGATGGCAGAAGGGAGAACGGTTTACTTGAGGGGTGTGTGGAATCTTTCACAATGTTTATTGCCTTTCACCTGCATCAAGTGTAGGTCATGGTACGAAGAGAACTCGCAATGATCATTTCTGCTGATTTCACTATCCTCTGCAGAGTCTTGTGGTCCAAGTAGGTACAGCTTCCAAACCAGGCTTTACTGCCAGTTTTGTAACAATGCCAATTTGTGAACATGTAGACTGAAACTTCCATGCAAACAAATGAAGATGAGATTATCACAGTGCTTTCTTCCTCCATTACCCATAATCTTCAACTCACAGAAATCTCTGTTACCCATATCTTGCTGAGTACCAAATCTTGTTCACATCACTATGCATCAGATGACAGGATGCTCTTGATACATCCTTTGTAAAATGTAGTGAGGATGGAGGGTGGGAGATGGACCTTCCTCAGCCTTTGCAGCAAGTAGAGGCTCTGCTGGCCTTTCTTGGCTATGGAGCTTGTGTTCAGGGACCATGTGAGGTTCTCTGCCAAGTGCGCACCAAAGAACTTAATACTCATGATGATCTCAACGGTGGAGCCATCAATGGTCAGTGGAGCATGGTCCCCGGGCCCTCTTGAAATCAAAAACCATCTCTTTTGGTTTTTTTAAAAAATACCCAGATACAGGTTGTTGGCTGTGCACCATTCATTTGCGATTGCACTTCATCTCTGTACACTGACTTGTCATTTTTACTGATCAGGCCCACCATGTTTGTGTCGTCAGCAAACTTGATGATGTGGTTTGAGCTATGTTTAGTGCATAGTTGTGGGTCAGCGGAGTGAATAACAGAGGACTCAGCATGCAGCCCTGGGGGCCTCGTATTCAGTGTGATGGTCTTGGAAATGCTGTTACCGATCCAAATTGTCTGAGGTCTCCCCAATAGGAAGGCAAGAATTGAATTGCAGAGGGAGGTGTTTAGACCAGCAGGCTCTACTTCCACATCAGGTACTGTGGTATGATTGTGTTGAATCTTGAGTTGAAGTCACTAAACAGCATTTGAACATATGAGTCCTTGTTTTCCTGATGGGTGACGACTAGATGGAGGCAGTGGTGATGGCATCATCCATAGAGTGGTTGGGTCTGTATGCAAACTACAGGGGGTCTACTGATGGGGGCAGCAGGAGCTTAATGTGCCCCACAGTTGTTGTTGAACTCAATTAATTAAAGGAGAATAGCACAATAGTGGTGTGATGTGCTGACTAGTAATCTTGAGACTAGGTCAGGGGTGGCCAAACTTCCTTAGCATAAGAGCCACATCTGATAAACTTCAGAAGTTTGAGAGCTGCAGGACATGAAAAAATACTACATTGTGGAGGCCCCTCGCAGCCCCTCGGGGCGCCTCACAAAATGAAAGATGACAGCAACGATCAGCGAGCAGCATGAGGCCTGCAGTGCTGCCCTCCAATTGGCCATAACGAAAGGAGCTTAACTGGCCTATCAAGGAAAGCAGATCACAAATGCACCAATCAATGCTAAGGGGGTTTTGACCACACCCCTCATCTTGAAAATAAAAGCAGGGCTGTGAGCCCAATAAAGATCAGTGTTAACTATACTCAACTGAGGGATTTGTGTCATTCTTTCTGGGAAAAGCATATTTTTTCTGAGCTAATCTGCATGCAGCTATAACCTCTGCTGCTCTATAGGCTCTGCAGAGCCATAGCTTGTAGCAGGTAGCCATAACATATATGTTTTTACTCTTCCATGCATATTTTGTTACAAAATTTTTATATTCTGGCAGCTTCCCCATGCAACAGGCGCACCGGCTCACGGAATCGTGGGCAAGTCATTGGGGACCACCTCCAGCCTCTTTTCCCCATCTCCGTTATCTTGCTTCCCCACTGCCAGAGTGTCTAGGCAAACACCCTGCTTCTGGGGCAGACTATGCCTCATCAGAGCTCTTCTAGCCCAGCCCTGGCTTCCTGACCTCTGTGGCTGCTTCCCTTCAGAGGAGCCTCAGCTTTCCCTGACCCTCCAACCATATACCCCATATTGGCTGTTGTGTGGCCCATCCCAAGCAAGAAGAACCCAACTCAGGAGTGTTCTGCTTGTTCCAATCCTCTGCAGGGGCCCTTCCCGTATTCTGAGATTTCCTGTTTTTTGATATTCTGCTTATTCCTTGAAGAAGGGCTCAGGCCCAAAACATCGGCAATATATCATTGTCTCCTATAGATGCTGAAAGACCAGCTAAGTTCTTCCAGCATTTCAGTGTGATTTTACTACAATCACAGTGTCTGCAGTCTTTCATGTTTCACTCTGGTGGTCTACTGCCCACTTCCTCTTCCCCCCGTCAGACTGTGACCATCCTGGGACCCCCTGGTCTGGCTGCAGGGATTCGGATTGTCCTGGGAAGCTTCAGGAGCCCTGGTATCTCCTCCAGCCAACATATTTCCGTGAGCCACACATTACACGTTAAAGAGCTGCATGTGGCTTGCAAGGCATGGTTTGGCGTCCCCTGAACTAGATACATGATTTATAATCTCTCTACTGCAGCTGTGGAATTAACTTAAATTAATTAAATACACCTGCAATTAAAAAAAAGTAGCAGAAGGAGAAGATTGTAAAAATCCATTCTTTGAAGCTATGTCCAATATGTCTGTCACCTCCTGAGTGCTCATTGAAATGACTCATCAAAATGTTGCAATCAGATGACTTGTCATTGATTTAGGGGCCACTTAGTGACACCACAAGCACACCATGTTAAACCTGTAAATTCTTCTTCACATGCATCTGGGGACATGTGACTAAGAAGCTGACTTACAAATGAGACAAGCAGCAAAATAATATTCACAGAACTAAACCCATGTTCCAGCATCAGAATTTCACAATCAAAGTTTATTGTCATTAGCATGTCACAAAGTGCATTGTTTTTGGGCAGCATTACAGTGCTATAAATCACATTTCAAAAATAAATAAATAGAGCAATAAAATACGATAAAGTGAGGTAATGCCTGTGATTCAATGTCCATCCAGAAATCTGATGGCAGAGGTGCTCATCTTCAGGCTCCTGTACCCTTTTTCCTGATGGTAGCAGTGTGAAGAGGGCATGGCCTTGGTGGTGGAGGACCTTAAGGATAGAGGCTGCTTTCTTGAGACACCGTCTCTTGTATATATCCTCAGTGGAGTGAAGACTGGTCCCCATGATGTCATGGCTGAGTTAACAACTTTCTAGAGTTCTTTTCCTGTCCTGTTCAGTGTTGCAACCAGTCAGAATGCTCCATGGTACACCTATAAAATATTTGAGTGACATACCAAATCTCCTCAAACCCTTCATGAAGCATAGGTGTTGGCAAGCCTTCTTCATGATTGCATTGACATGGAGATCCCAGGAGAGATCCTTGGAATCCATCTTCAGATTTTCTGGCTGGATAGACCATGTACAAAGGAGGACATAGGAGTCCTCAGAAATGTTTCTGGATTAAAGATTTTTCATATAGAGCAAAAAAGAGCAAGAAAGTCTAATGCTGATTACGATTCCCAGGTAAGGAATCTGCATTGCTCCATGCTAAAGGGCTCTTGCAAGAACACTAAGACTATAAGTGCAGCCTAAATCATTTCCTGATTTATGAAAGCCTTTCCTCAAGGTATGTCAGCAGTGTGATGGAATATTTTGATTCGGTTGGATGAGCACATCTGCAACAGCTCTGAAAGGCTTGGCACTGTCTAGTAGTGCATAGCACTCTTCTTCCTTTGCACCCACTAGTCTGAATTTAATTCCTTCCACAGCACATGGTAGCTGCAATTTGAAATGCTGACAAAATGCATTGCAGCAATTAACTGAAGTTCCTGTGACAGCATTTCCCATTTCTGACAGAACTACAGAGCATAGCAATTCTTGAAGTATGCTGTTGAAAATATATCACATTCTTTTAACATTGCAGGGGTAAAGTAAAATTCTTAAAACTAATGGAATTATGAAAACTCCATAAACACAAAGATAACACTTCAAAAGTGACATCTTCAGAAAGGCACTTGGGGACAGACTTTGAATACTGGCAAAAAATAGTCAATGAATGTTGTTTGGTGATGAAATTCTGCAGCCTTTACCAAGTGCATACAACTTCAATTCCACATAAACATGTTTGATACTGAAATGCCATCTGCAATAGTTTTGCAAGGCAAACAGCTGTGCTAATAACACAGGAGCAGAATTAGGCCTCTTAGATTTGTTTTACCATTTAATTAAATCATGACTGATCTGCATATTAATCCCAGCTAACAATGTCATCTGTCAATTCGAGAAATTTCAAATGTTGAGGCTTCAAGACAAAAGGTTACTGAAAGATTTGCTTCAGTATACCCCTTCACTACCTGATAGTTCCAGGTTCATTACCTTATTGGCTGTTAGAGAAATGAAAGCTTAATGCATTTTAGCTAAAATGCATTTATGATTCATTGCATCTACTCCTCTTTCCTCCTTCTTTCTTTGATAGAGGCATGGCTGAGGAGCTTGACATCTATCCTTTAATGCTGCCTTCTCCACCAGGATGTACTTCCCATCATTTATTTCCCCTTTAAGTGTCTCTTTCATTTACCCTTCATATGCCATTTAAATTCATTGTTTCATTAATCATCCAAGTTTGATCCCCAGTTTCTCAAATGAGATTTCTCATCTACTTCCATTACTAACCCTCTGAACTGAATAAATTTTTACCCTCGATAATAGCAATCTCCATCTCTTCTCACTTTTGCTCATAATGAGTTCATTGATTCATATTTTTCCTTTAATTTCTTTCCACATATAAACTCTCCTACCCTCAATAATTTCTTCTCTTTGGATTTCATTGCCTTTTTATTAAATTATCCTTCAGATAAAAACTTGGAATTCCTTAATTTTGTTCTTCATTGATATCTCCCTTCTCTCTCTCTCTCAATTTCACTTCTTTATGTGTTCAAACTTGGGAAAACTTACTCTTCCTTCTCTGCACTCCCAAATGCCCAGAGACTCTTGGACAATAGTCAAGGGTTGGCAAAATAAATGCATCCCAAGATCCCACAACATGATGAAGGAGCAAATTCATTTTTTTTTTCTGTTGCAATTCACTGAAATAATAATATCAGAGATCTTTCACAGACCCATTTGAAAGGCAATCGGCGTGAGGAGAGAATCAATTTGTTGTCTCTCCCAAGACGTAAACAAGAAAGTCTGCAGATGCTGAGGCCGAATGCAATACACAAATATGCGAGAGAAACTCAGCAGGTCACAGAGCATCCATTGGAAGTCAAGGGTAGCCTGAAGGTACCTCGAACAAGGGCTCAGGCCGAAACGTCTTACCCTTGTCTTCCTCTGGAAGCTGCGTGACTTAAGTTTCTCCAGCACATTTGTCTATAGCCCATCTCTCCCAACAGGAGTTGGGCCTAATATTAGAATCCACCAAATCACAACGTCGAGGACGTTTTTTAAAGCGCACTGTGCGAACCTCACACTGATACCTGCCGAGGGAGCCCGAAGAAGCGACGCCTGGTCCCGTCGTCACGGTGACAGTCAGCTGACCGTGCGTCGCGCGGAAATCACCCCTGAGTGAATTGCGCACGCGCCGGGTGCACCGAGCCACCGATGGTTTCTCCCCGGACCCGGACGGTGTCGGGGGACGAGCGGCTCCTGCTGTGGTGATTTCGCTGGCCTTTCATGAACAGGAGACTCCCCGCTCCTTCATTAGCAGGAGGTTCCCTGCTCCGAGGTGGGACGGTAAGGTCTATAGGCGGAAGATGAGCGGAGGGAGAAGCGGGAGGTTTGAGATGGTGGGATGAAGTTGTTATGGCTTGAATCAAGGAACTAGTAGAGGGCAGGGTGAAGTATGAAAGTCGAACCGGAGAAGAGACAAACCGAATCGTCGCCGGGCGAGTCTGCAGTCGAGGTGACGTTTAATACGCAGAAGTGCTGGAGAAACTCCACTCCAAGGATATAATACCAATGTTTCGGGCCGGAGTCTTTCGTCAAGGTGTGGGCAAAATGCAAACGGTGCCTGAAGAAGAAGGTGGGGGAGGAGCACAGGCCAGAGGTGCATGTGGTGAACAAGAAGGTCGTGGAAAAAGGATAGTTCTCTGAATGGAGAAGGAAGGGGTGGGGAGCTAGATGACAGGATTTGGAGGGATAGGGAAAGAGAGATGGGGAGGGGGCTAATGGAAACGAGAGAAGTTGATGTGAATGCCACCAGATTGGAGAGGTCCCATTTGGAGTTGTTCCTTGACTTGCGGGTGGTGTTATGGGCCCAGATGACCCCAAAACCCAGCAGCCATAGAAATTTGCCAAGACAAAAGATTACTTAAACAAAAGTTACTTTTGCTTTTCTTTAAACATAAAACTTTAACTTATTAATTAACTTAACAACCTAACTTAACCCCCTTCTAACTCTAAGCGCACATGTATATAATGTGTATGTAAGTTCAGAAAAGTTCTTTAATTCACAATCCAATCTCACTTCTCACTCCTCCAAGTTCACCAGTATTAGGCAATTCTTATAGAATTCAACATTTATGAATTTCACCAGGTTTTGGTGCTTGAAAGGTAAATGGTTACCGCTCAGGAAGGTTCTTGTCAGCTTTCAGAGAGATTTGTTCGTTGGACACCCAAAACTGATTCCTTCTGATCAGTCACTTCAGTTTCTCGCTGGAGAAACTTGCCCCATCAGAGTTTTCCAGATGATAACCTCTTTTTTTCAAGTCACCACAGAGTTCCTTTTTATTTCCATTTCAAGTGAAACATTATACAGCCAGCCATCTCCTCTTGTATGGACCATAAGGGCTTTGAATAGGCTGAATTAAGAACTCACAACCTGTCTTCAAAATGGGGTTTTTCTACAAGCTTTCCAGCTTCTCCTGTTCCATTCCCGGCTGCTGCTGCTGAACTGTAGAACTGAATTGTTTCTCTCACACAGAAAACCACATGATCCTCTGAGAACAACAAACTGCATTCAGACAGACTGCGGCACTGAATCCAATCTTCCAAGTCTGTTTATTTGTTGCTTTCCAAAACAGCAAACCTTATCATGCTCTTTAAACCACCCTACAGGGACTCCCATAAGAAACCCACATTCCTATGGTGACCAGCACAACAGGTTGCCTTTGATACAGTAAAGGAAGCTGTTGAACAAGTACTGCCACTCGCCTTGCCTCCCACCCCCCGCACCTTTTAAATTACAGATCTTGGCCAGCAATGGAACCTCTCTCAGAAGATCCAAAGGTGCAGAGTCCTGCTAGGCTTCTGGACAAAATCTCTGCCTGGTGCCACCGCTCGCTGCAACCCATTGGACACTGGAGACATCGACCAACACTTTCCTCAGGGTCACTTATGATTTTGCTCGCACCTGTTCAGTGACACTGACCAACAAGACAGTTTCTCATGTATTATGCAAAAAAAAGTCTAATCAAATAGAACAGATGTTGCTATGGAAACTTTATCACTGGACATTCTAACTTTTGTAATGGACCTTTTTTAAATGGCACCCTTTAACTCTGGTTTTTACTCTGCATAATGTCTCTAAGCACACTCAGAGAAACTGACATACAATTATAGATACATAATTGCAGACTGTAGATGTAAAGTTACAGTTTGTACATTTCCCAGCTTTGATCAGGTCATGGTAGGAAACATTGTATCATAATGATAGCATCACCCCAGAACTCCCATTAACAGAAAAACATGTCATGGGGTTGGGGCTGTGGGAGCCTTTATTTAAAAACACTATATTGGCTAACTTTCAGTCCTGACTCCTCCTGGCTATTATTACAGGGATCCAACACAGGCACTTGGGCACCTGTTGAAAAAGAACATGAGTGGGAACAGCATCCTGGTGTCAAATATCATCCCAGAAAAACGAGTGCCACGGGTACACCTGGGATGTATGTCTGCACCCTGCTTCACCTTGCACAGTGATGGGCATCTGGCCTCTAAGCGTAGGGAGCGCCAAGCATGAGACCAAGGCACGAGATGCTCAAGCCAAGAGAAGGCTCTGGCACCTGATGGATGACCTTGCACTGCCTGCTCACAGACATTGGTGGTAAGGGTGCTCACATTTGTTAGCAAAGTTGGAGAAACCAGGCATTTGAGTCAGTGACCAATCAAATTCCTTTTTCTACCCTCTCTGACACTGGGGAGAAGGTCCCACAGCACCCTGCTCATTAGTAACACAACTCTTGTTTGGTCGGGGGTGGGATGAGGTGTTGTCATTGAATTTGACTATGCTTTGTCTAGCATTTGGAAGGCGCTAGTGTATATATTGACCCACTTGATTAGTACATATTTTTAAAAACATGTCTTTTTATTTTTACTTGTAACATGTACATAGAGTTATTGATGTCTCATAAGTGGTGTGACCTCCGAGGGGTGAATTATATTGGGAAGGGTTGTAGCTGTCATGTGACACCACAGTCCCCTACCTAGTTAAAGGACACACCAGCTGGCAATCAAGGTTTGATTCTGCCCCACCTATTAGTGCACACCTTTCTGTTGGCTGGCTGTTGTAATTAGATTAATTCTCCTGGTACCGAGCCATTGGCTCCTGCTAGCGAAGTGGGCTGGAACCTCCAGCACTATAAAGGTACTATGTGTTCTTTGCCCTCTCTCTCTTTGCCAGCTTGGGATTACTCTGGTTCACTGCAGGCCTAGAAATGTGGAAGGATGCTGGAGAAACTGTTGGTATGATGTGCACTGTTCAAAGTGTTGGGAGCGTTTAATTAGTGACTCTTGTAGCCTGGAGCTGTGTTTGCACTGAGTCAAGGGGTGGTGGGGCATTGTCGTGATTTTTCTTTGATCATTGTATGTACCAGTTTGTTGTGTGTGTATTTTGTTCCCAAGCTATTTTCCCCACATTCGTTATTAATTGTCCGCTATTTCTTTCTCATGGCTGCTGTAAATTGTGTGTGTGCTGCATCAGTTTCCATTTCCCACACTTGCGTTCTGTAATTAAAATCCTTCCTAACCAAAACTGTGTTCAGAGTCCTTGCCTTTGAGACCTACCAAACCTGTGCCTCACTCACAACAGTATATCATATGTTGAGAAAATGGGCAGTGTGGCAGAGGGAATATAGTGCTGGGAAGTGTACGGCCGTGCAGTTGAGAAAATGGGCAGTGTGGCAGAGGGCATATAGTGCTGGGAAGTGTACGGCCGTGCAGTTGAGAAAATGGGCAGTGTGGCAGAGGGAATATAGTGCTGGGAAGTGTACGGCCGTGCAGTTGAGAAAATGGGCAGTGTGGCAGAGGGAATATAGTGCTGGGAAGTGTACGGCCGTGCAGTTGAGTAAATGGGCAGTGTGGCAGAGGGAATATAGTGCTGGGAAGTGTACGGCCGTGCAGTTGAGAAAATGGGCAGTGTGGCAGAGGGAATATAGTGCTGGGAAGTGTACGGCCGTGCAGTTGAGTAAATGGGCAGTGTGGCAGAGGGAATATAGTGCTGGGAAGTGTACGGCCGTGCAGTTTGGTAGAAGGAATAAACTATTTTCTAAATAGAATGACTTAAAAGTCCTAGTGTTGTATTTGCTGAAGGTTAATGTCCAAGTTGAGTCGATAGTAAGGAAGGCAAATGTAATGTTAGTGTTCATTTTAAGTGGCCTAGAATGTAAAAGCAAGTATACTGAAGCTTTACAAGGTATTTGTCAAACCACATTTCAATATTCATGATTCAATTTATTGTCATGTAATAAAGACAGTTCAATATTACACCAAATTTATTTTTGTCTGCATTAAGGAAGACAGATTTGTCATCGGCAAAAATTGCCTGAAACGCCTCTCTCAGTCAGAGGGAAGCAAAAGAGAGTCCTCTCAGATTTACTGATTGTCCATGGGTTTTCCTCTAGCACTCCTGCAGCCACACAGTCCAGTCCAAACCATCAGCAGCCTGAGCTCCAGATCCGAACCTCTGATACAATCAGTAACCTTTCAACACTCTCAGCATGCCCTCGCATCCCAGTTCCATGACTTGGTCCCCCTTCAGCCAGTACCGACCCAGTCTCCAGCAGCCCGTAGCCCAGTGCGAATCACTAGCAGCCACAACCTGCGTAGGTTTCCTTGCCTTGTTGTCAACAACCCGCTCGCTGCCTGTGTGTTCAACTGCCATGGTCACCGTCCTGTGGGTCATATCCTCTGCTTCTCCTTCTCAAACGGGGGTTGGTCTCCCTGTTTTTTTGGTGCCCTGTGCCAGTGCTTTGCTTCCCTGGAGTCTGCAACCCCTGTCTTGGGTGCAGTCTCAGTGGTTGCATTATTTTTAAATAAAATCACTGTCTGCTCCATTTACAGGCTGTTTAAAGTCTGTACGTTACTGACGGCAGTCGGACTGGGTGGTTGGAGTACTGCAAGCACTTTTCACAAGATCAATGCATGATCCTTCCTGATGCTGGCAAGGTTCAAGTTGGTCACCAGGCCTCACTAGCAAGACCCAGGAAGATCAATGCAGCACTCGTTATAAAAAAGCAGAAATATACAAACATTCAGTAATCAAATTACTTTCTCTGAAGTTGATTCTAAAAGGAGTGCCAGGGTAATTAAGATACTGTATATTTCAATATACGTCGACCCCCATTTTTCAGCCTCATTTCAAGGGTTTTGAGGTATATCTGGTGTATAAGTCAACCCTGATTTTCTGGTGCAATATCTCTTATGCAATTGATGACATGAAAGATGATTTATTATGGGACACTTACGAAGTTAAAACTGCCTCATCAGATATAGACTGGGATCCATGTTTAAACAGTGAGAGTATGGATGTGCTTGCTGCTATCTTTTGTCTCAGATGATAGTGAGTGATTTTGAAGGATTCTAAATTGTTGTTTTCAGAAAATGGTGACTTTGAAGGATTTTAATTGGGTTGGTCCATTGACTGGCATACAAGTTGATCTCCAAAGATCAAAGTGCCTGAGACGGGCAGCTGACCGGCATATACGTCAACCCTGCCCCATGAAAATCACACAGATTGATCTGCTGGGTGTTGGCTGGAGGTGATTGCTGTCATGGAGGGTCCATTGACATAATGCAACTCACAACGAATGTATGAAGCAAGTTTTAAGTTGAAAGTGATAGGAATGGCCAAGATGCCAACTGCACTGCTGCAAGAAAATTGGATGTATGAGAAGTTGGTAAGAGATTGGAGGAAGAAAGAAGAGACTTTAAGAAAAATACCAAAAAGGCAATGTTCGCTGAGAAAAGGAATCACTTATTGGCCAGAGTTGGAAAATCATATTGCAGAAATGGGAATGTGAACAGAGGCAAGATTGCTAGTCACCTGAAATTAAAACAAGGACATTTGCACTGCAGTGGGCAAAGTCACATCCAGAACTCAGTGATGATTTTGAGGCTATAATAGGCTGGTGCAAACGTTTCATCTGGTATTATGTCAAAAAACAAAAATAGCACAAAAACTACCAAAAGATCTTGATCATAAAGTTGTAAGTTTTCACCAGTTGATTACACGTGATCAGGAGAAACACCAGTTTGCATTGGCAAATTTCGGAAGCATGGATGAAACCCTCATGAATTTTGACATGATAGGCAATAGAACAGTGGAATGGAAAAGTGTTAAAATTGTGCAAACCAAAAGTGCAAGGCACGAAAGGACCAGGTTAAGATCCATGGTAATCTTCAAATTCGAAATTAAACCTAAAATAAAATTCCCTGCAGGTATTTTTGTACATTTTCATGAAAAAGGATGGATGGATGAAAATGGTGTAAAACTATGTAGAGACAATGTGTGGAACAGGGGGCCAGGCAGTTTACACAAAGAACAGAGTTTGCTGGTCTGGGATGTGTTTCGTAGCCACTTAACTGAGAATACTAAAAGTAGATTAGCACTACATAATACTTAGATGGACGTTATCCCGGGTGGTTTGACATCTATATTGCAACCTCTAGATGTCTGCTTAAATAAGTCATTCAAAGACCATGTGCACAAGGAGTGGAATAAATGGATGTCAAGTGTAGAAAAGTAGTTTACAAAAGGCGGGGCAATTCGATTGGTCTCCCACCACTTGGAAATCAGTTTATTTTTGGTATTGTTGCATATTGTAATCAGCCCTTTCCAAAAAGTAAATTAGATTAAATAAACAATATTTTAGGAAGCAACCTTTTGTAATGTTTGATCTAGTGTTGGCTCAGTTATGCGCAATTGAAAAGGTTTTGCATTATTCTATTCATTCCTAGTGACCTTCATATCCAAACCGGGGAAGACTAAAAACAAGTTGACTGGAAAGCTCATCTATTTTACTTAGAATATAATGTGGATTATTTGAAGAGAATCTTGACAATTGTGTGCATTCAATTCTCAATGTTTCATTTCAAGAAAGGGTCTCCCATCTTAACTGAAGTGAACTCCTCTCCTTCGTTTAGGTTCCTATACTCTGATGCAAATTAAGCCACAGACCAGCCCTGCTTGTAATGTTGATAAGGTTTAGAAGTGAAACATCATTAATGTTTTGTTTTACTGGTCCTGCATTGCAAGCCATTGGCAGATAGTCCCTCTGTCTTTCATTGAACCTTGTATTCAGACCACAAGCAATTCGATGCATGCCACTTGGTTTCTATTTGTTTTTGTGTCTTCTGGTAATATACCGTAATTTTCCCTCTGCACTGGTTTGGTTTTCAATGAAGGAAACCTGGATGAAATGTGATTGTTTAAGCAATTAATACTGCAGTTTATAACCAGGGTCATATATTGCATTGTATAAATGCATTTTTGTGTTTGAGCTGTGTTTCTATTTCTTATTTTATCCATATCCCAAACACACGCATCTTTGCCATAGCAGTGTCTATATTTGTAGTAGTGTGTGCCAAGCTGTTTGGTATGCAACAACATCTTGCACTGTACCATCCCAATGGAAATGCATAATTTTATCTCACACATTTTTAACACTTATTTGTGATATAAAGGTAACAAAGTTTTTTAGAGTTATCCTCGTCACTGTATACCCTGGCAGTTAATTTCAGATAGGCATGTTATCAAATGGAATTTAAAATTACAAAGCAAGACATTTTTTATACACATGTGGTAAATATCAGTGACAAAACTGCACTTAAACCATTCTTGATTTGGTTGAGAAGGTTGTGGTGACAAACCTATTGAGCTACTGTAGTACTTGTGTGTTAGATTGCTGAGTGAAATGATTGCAAGCCACACTCACTAACACTACCATTGTGAGCACCAGCCCATACGATTCCTGTCTCAGCCAACATATTTCTGTGGGTTGCACATTGTATGTCAAAGAGTTGCATATGGCTCGTGAGCTGTGGTTTGACCACCCCACATTGGCCTATTACTTTCCGTTAGTCTATTCTCTTGCGTTGGTCTATTTGATCCTTTCAAAAGGTATTGGAATTTGGTTTTCTTTTAATAGTCAACAAATGGTCAAAATTGTTGAATAAAATTTCACTCTTTGGTTGTACAATCCTGACCTTGAGAGTTCAAGGAGGTCAACTGATTTATTTGCAGCTTATGGGGGAATTTTCATCCAGTACTGCATTTAATCATTTTCCTGTGGAAATTACTTTCATTGTAGACTTGAAAGCATTATTGCCAGCTGTTTACTCCAGTGTAAATGATGGATTAATGGTGATTCACATGCTGCTGCCAGGTGATGAGTGATAACCAACCCTGAAACCATCCTGTGTAATCACCCTGGATATTTTGTACCATGAATGTCATCAATAAGTTTCTGACTGGTGAACAGAAACCAATTTCAGGTATTTTTTTTAATAGAAAAAAAGAAAAATGCTGCCGCAGCCTGGTGTGTTTCACTTTCTGTGGGAGATCTGTTCAGGTGCAGTGAATGAAGGAAGTGCAGTGAGAACCTTTGGCAGGTATGAGTAGAAAGGAGCATAATGAGCACAAATCTCACATTAACACTCACCTTGCCTTCCTCTGTGCCACTCTTGGTTGGGAGATAACAATTTTTTAAAAAACTGTTATTTTTTGTACACAAATATTGTTTGTTCTTCACAGGAGATGAAGGACTTCGTCCTTACTGTTCTAATCACAGCACATATTTAACTGGTTCCACATTTTAGTTTCTACTGCTGTACTGCTCTCCATTCAATGATCATTCAAAATTCAATTTATTGTCATGTGATTTTTAAAAAGTATCATGTTACACAAAATTGCCTTTTGTCTTCTATAAGGCAGACAAATTTGCCATTGGCAGAAATTGCCTGAAGTGTCTTTTACAGTCAGAGAAAGAGAAGCAAAAGAGAGCTCCCCCAGAGTCACCGAGTGTCCACAAATTCACCTCCAGCACTCCTGCAGCCATGGTCCCCCTGCTGAAGTTTGAGACTCTCCGAGAGGTGGCAACATCTCTCGGCAAGAAGAAGAACTTCTAGAGTCCAGCCAATGTCCCGGTCGGGGGAGGTGGAGAAGCTGCTACCGGCGCCCTGACAACCTATTACAAGTGTGCAGTCGTTGCCTCGCTTCGGCAGTTGGGACCAGTCCAGGCATTGATAAGTATAGTTGGGAAGGGCTTGCATATTGTAGTTTGAAATCAGCTTTTGAATTTGTAATAAACATTTGTATAAACTGAACTGCTCTTGGTGTGTGTGTCTATTTTCTTTCGGTAGCTCAAACACTGACCAATCTAAAACAAACAAAATGAGAGGTATAAGTTTACCCAAGACACCAAATCCAAAAAATAACCCACCAAATAAGACATAAAACCTAAAATAACGTTAAGATATAGTAAAAGGAGGAATGATATGATCAATATACAGCCTATATAAAGTAGAAATAATTTATGTACAGTGTAGTTTCACTTACCAGAATTGGGAAGATGGTGAGTTTTGTCTGCCCCGCTGACTTTTTTTTTGTAAAAGCAAAAATCCTTTCATAAAAAGAAACACAGGTTTCTTCATAAAAGCAAATTTGTGGCACAGGCAATGAACCAAGACATTACAGTGGTACAGGCAATAAACCAAAAAAATATTGGAGGCATGTAAGGATGGGACAGCAGTTATCATGGGTACTTTAACATGCACATTGGGTGAATCAGGTTGGTTGAGGCAACCTTGAAGAGGACTTCATAGAATGCATATGCGGTTGCTTTCTTGAACCTACAAGTGAATATGCTATCTTAGATCTTGTCCTGTGCAATGAGACAGGTAAAATTAGCCATCTTTTTCTTATTTTTGGAGAGTACAAACATTTGGTTTAAAGCGAGCGTATAATGCCTAAATAAGGGAAACAACGAGAGGATAAGGAAGAGTCGACCAGTTGTTTGGAAGAGTATTAGGTTTGGCGGGTTCACAGAGATGCGAGTCAGGGCACAATTGTTACAATCACAGTTAACTTTAATGAACACAGGAGACAAAGAGGGGAGAATGTCAAATGATACTCAATTTCTATATTAGTAAACAACTGTATAGACATTCATGTTGGACCCAGGTTGATTAACAGGTGATGTGACTTTTGAATAAATTTCAGACCAGGAGATGTTCCAGATGGGCAGGGAGGCCACATGTTTCTCCACAATCCACATAACCTTTCACCCCTTGGAAGTTGCAATCACAACAAAGACCATCAACAAATGGTTTCTATCTCTATCTTGCCTCCCCCTCCCAATTTCAAAATGTGTCATCTTCAAGGAAACGTAAGTGATGGTATTCCGAATTACTATCTTATTAATCTAGTAAACCAAACTTTGTAGTTACAGCTTTAAGTAGCTTTAATTTGTTGATAAAATGAATAAACATTTTGCATAACTTTGCATTGAGATGCCTTTGAAGATCTTCCTATGCTCATAACCTTGGAAATACTATCATCGGGGTTCACATCTGAACTTTCAGATACTGCTGATTGAGTTTCTATCTTCAGCATTTTGCTCAGTACAGCATCAGTGGGGCTTTGCAATGTACATTCATCGGTTTCAGTTAATGCTTTTATTTTGGCCATCTTCACAGCATATTGTTTCTCTAGTTTTTCCTTTTCTCGCTTTAGTAATTTTTTTTGTTGTCCTTGCTGGAATTGTATTTTCTTGTTTTGAACTTGTAGGGGAGTTGAGGGGAAAAGGCAGAGAGGTGGAGATGAGCCTGTCATCAGATTAGCCAAGAACTAGTTGAATGGAAGAACAGGTTTGATGAGATGGATCCCATATTCCTGCTATTTCTCATGTTGTAAGATTGTAATTCAATCTTCCTATTTGGTTGCATTCCTCTACCAATTTACAATGGTTCAGTTGATTCTTTAGAAAATATTACATAGTACAAAAAAGATAAACTTAGTTTGGCAAATGTGGAAACTTCTAATGTAGAAGTTCTAGAGGGGGATCAAATCTGATGCATTTCTGAAACCATGTATAAAATAACTTGTTTATCTTGGACATGTCTCTTTGGAGTATTGCAATGCTATTCCTATATCAGCATTTCCATTTGATTATTTTGTATTGTAGGTTAACTAACTATGATGCCAGGACCTCTGAGGCAACTATATCTGTTCATCACAACTCGATTGATTACCATCTTCAGGTCCTTACTTCACTAGTGGAACCATTTGAAGCTCGGATTGGAGCAGAATATATGGCACTTGGAGAGGTGGAAACCACAGCAGGTAGAATGAGGAAAGCTTTGAGAATGAAATAGATAATGTGTTTCAGATCTACCTTTTTTATAGTCTCATTGAATTTCTCCAATGTGGTCTCCTCATTTTTTTATGGGCTCAAAACTGCTTTGATTTTTAAAGCTCCTTAAACCCTATCTTTATCCTAACACCAACATGCTGCTGCAGTCTCTAATTTTATTTGACACTGCTCTTGTAAGATATCTTGGGATGTTTGACCATATTGAAGCCTCTCATTTATCAGCAGTTGTTGCAGGCGATATGAGCTTGTGTTTGTCAACAACAGCTTGTTTTTTGTCCTCCACATCTCTGCAATTAAGATGTGTAATGCAGGTTTAAGACCAGCAGAGGTCATGTTAATTCAAGTCCCTCCTATTTGTATGTTAAATTTGGGTACAAAGTGCACATTCTCAGTGTGTGATGAGAACAAAGTGCAGGAAGCTCTTTGATTAATGGAAGTTCTACATTACCTTTCTAGCCTGATGGATGAGCATTTACATTACAAGCATTAACTAATGATTCTGAGATGTACCATGGTAATTAAGTTCAGTAATTGAATAAATATTAGGTGCTTTCAAATTGCAGCACCCGGGTGCGATGACTGGGTCATGGGTGAAGGATGCACCTTCAAATTGCATCCAGTCCGACCTAATAAATGGCCAACCCAGCGATTTAAGGGGGATCCCGCCCTTGTGATGACGTTGTAAGTGACAGGTCACACATTCAGTTCCCTTTCTGTTTTAAAATTCTCCTAAATGCGTCCCCTCCGACAGCAGCAGTCACGCTTCTGCCCCACAAACGTCATACCCTCCCCACACTCCAATCATGGCAGTGACCTCTTCCCCCCCCCCCCACCCCCAATTTGTGGTAGTGGCACATTACGGCCATCTACCTGACCGCGGCAGCAGCAATCTCTACAACCACCCCCCCCCCACCCCCGGATTGCAGTAGCAACTAATTACCTTCTTCCATCCTGTTTGCGGTAGTGGCACTTCAGCCAGGGGTTTCCCTGTGATGCAAGTAAGTGCTGACGTCACCAAAGTAACCAGGTTGACCATTTCCTCTTTCAATTCACCGGAGGAGTATGCCCAGGTAAGTCTTACTGGGTCCCCTGACCATCTCTGAAGTAGGTCTGGGACTTGGTTGGGTTTTGACTGGGTTGACCTGGTTTGAGCCTTTCAAATAGCTAGGTTGTCAACTGAGCAAGTTGCCCGTGAACCCCATTTTGCATGGCAATTTGAAAGGGCCTATTGAATTCAGGCAATTATTTGTAGTGTTCGTCATGAAGCTGATGGATTGTTGTGAAAACTCATTTGGTTCACTCATGCCTTGGGAGAGGAAGTCTGGTATCCATAACAAGTCTGGCATGTATGCAATGTACTAGATCCTTGACTTTCTCATCGAAAGACCACAGTCAGTACGAATTGGAAACAACAACTCCTCTTCACTGATTATCAACACAGGTGCACCGCAAGAATGTGTGCTTAGCCCACTGCTTACTCATTATACACCCATGACTGTGTGACCAGGCACAATTCCAATGCCATCTACAAATTTACTGATGACACCACAGTTGTTGGTAAAATTACAAATGGCAATGAGGAAGTGTACAGGAGGAAGATAGTTCAGTTCATTGAATGGTGTAATGACAACAACCTTGCGCTCCACGTCAGCAAAACCAAGGAGATGATTGTGGACTTCAGGAGGAAGTCAAGAGAACACAGGCAAGTCTTCATGAAGGACTCAGTTGTGGAGAGCGTCAAGAACTTCATTTACCTGGGTGTCAACATCTCCAAGGATCTGCCCTGGAGCCTCCATGTTGATGCAATCACAAAGAAGGCTCTCCAGCAGCTGTACTTTGTGATGTGTCTGAGGAGATTCGGTATGTCAACGAAGATTCTCGTGAACTTCTACATGTATATCGTGGATTGCATTCTGGCTGGCTGCATCACTGCGTGGTAAGGAGGCGCCAACTCTCAGGACAAGAATAAACTCCAGAGGATTGTTAACTCAGCCTGTGGCATCACAGGTACCAGACTTCATTCCATCAAGGACATCTACATGAGGTAGTGTCTTAAAGCAGCCTCTATCCTCAAAGATCCAAGCCATGCCCTCTTCACTCTGCTACCATTGGAGAAAAGATACAGGACCCTAAAGATGAGCACTCAACAGCACAAGGACAGCTTCTTCCCCACTGCCATCAGATTCCTGAATAATCAATGAACCAAAGACACTGCCTTACTTTTTGTGCACTATTGTTTTACTTTTTTATTGTAATGTTGTAAAATGATAATAATATGAATGTTTGCAATATGATGGTGCTGCAAAACCAACTTTCATGACTTTTTCATGACAATAAATTCTGATATACTCAGTAGTTGACCTGCATCCGCTGCTTTATTTTGAATATATAGGTTAGACAGTATGTGGTTAACTTGCCAAAGGAATCTAAATCCCATCAGCAAATTACAAAAAAATGTAATTCTGACGGCAGCTGGAAGCAACCAGTGAAGGCCATCATTTTCTTGTCTTGTGCCTTACAAATGTTAGAGACTTGGGGGAAGTAGCCACCCAAACAGTATCTGGGTTTGACTGCATTTAGTCTTGTATTTGGCACAAAGCATTTTCTGCACTTTAGTTTTGATGGTTAGGGGTGATGCTGCTATTAACTGTCAAAGATGCATAGTAAAGTATTCATGCTCACTATTGTTGGAGATGATTATTGTCTTATGCATGTGTTGCATGAAGGTTGATCTGCAGCATTGAGATTGGATCATACCAGATCTTGAAGTACATGTGCTTAATTACCTAACAAATTGCAAAGGCAGTCTAACATCCTGAATTCTGACCAGTTTATGGGATGGGCAGCTCTTCATTAAAACAGCTGAAAATAGGTGGGCCTCACCGTATGCACATTATCTATTTAAAAAAATTTCTTCTCGAATCATTGTGCCTGGTAATCCAGCAGATCTCTACCTTTGTCATTTATAAGGCCTGTGAGCATATGAATTGCAGCACAAGTTCTTTGGCTTTTGTATTCTATGCTATTATTTATAGAGCCACAGATCCCATATATTTTTAACTCTCATTAGCTTTCACTGCCATGTTTAAAGACTTGAATACTCTACTCAACCCTTTCCCCTTTTTAAATAGCATAATTTAGTTTGTATTTCTGCTCTTTATACTTCTGCATTAAATATCAAAGAGGATATAATTTCAGTCTGTATGTCCTCTTCATGTCTGATTCCTATCTTCCACAGTAATATGACATCATTTTAGCTGAAGATCAGTGGTTTAGGTGTTCTTGAAAGAACTAGGGTGCATTTATGTAACCACAAATCTTTTGCTTATTTGCTTCATTTATCAGATGCTAATTATTCCTTTTGATTTGAAATGACCATCATCTTCTTTATTCTTACTTTGAAATCTATTCATTCAGTTGAATATGGCATTTGAAACTCTAGCAAGCCCTATACTTTGTGCTGCTAATTACATTTGTTGCCCTTCCACTTCTGTTATTAATTCAGGATTGTGAATGCCGGTAAATAAATGTATACAGTCAAACAAGGGAAAAATAAAAATCCTACTTGGAGCTATTCTTCAATAAAAAAAAATTGCAGATTTTTTTTTTCCAGTTTCATGCAGATGAATAGTGATTCAAATGGACAAGTTTATGGTCTGAAATTTTTTGAGGTCATTGTTGTTTCATTGTCTTAATGATTTCATGTTGCAATTTCTCTTGTACAAGATGTAGGGATATAAAAGGGGTCATTGCAGTGTTTCCCTTGGTTTTTTGACTTTATTTAAGTATTGTAAGTTGTTCCTTTAAACTTTGGATTTTTTTTCATTCATTATGCAGTATTGGGTCAACAAGGGCAACTGCAGCACTTTGGCTGAGATGGAGAATCTCATCACAAGATTTTGGTAACTTCACTCAGTTGCATTGTTTTTTGTGCATGCTACAATTATTTTGAGTGAATGAATATTAACTTAGTGGTATTATTTTCAGGCAATATTCCTGTGATCCAGGCTCGACTACTGATTGATACGGATGGAGTTGACTTGCCATTACTGGAATATGCTGTACAGGAACAGAGAAAGTACTTCCAACAAAGAGTCAGAAATGCTCTTGAAAATGAGATAGCAAACAGAAGAGATGTGTGAATGTGAACATGTTTGCCATTGGAGTTGGAATTTATTGTTGTGCCTTACAGGTGTGACAGCTGTTTGTTTACAACTGTCTGGATTTCTTTGAATTTCTGTTTTAGGCTGGTGCTGCTCATCCGTCTGCTTCCCGCATGCTGTACTTACTTTGCCCTTCAGATGTGACTGCTTGGCTTTTCAAAAATGTTTGTCAAGTTTAAATTAAAATAGCCTGGGGAAATTGCTAATATATTGAAAACTTTTCAGTATTTGCTTTTCTGGAGTGTTTTTGAGCATCATTCTGAAAGAAGTGCTTTAGGGATGCTATACATTGAGTTTTGGATTTTATCAGTGAAGTAAGGAAGCTAGATTTTCCCTTAATTTTTTCAAGCTTATTTTCTGTTTGAGTATGCAAGATTAAGACTTGCCAGTACTTTTGGAGCTCTTGAGAATAAGTCCTTAGTTTTGTAGTGCTGTATGCTTTATCTTGATGTTGGTTATTTAATCATTTAAATCTGGCACAAGTACCAAGATATTCTTCCAGGACAAACATGGAGCAGGTACTCAAAATACAGCTGTAATTGGGTCTTGTTTATCAGATATGCCACAGCTATAAAGTTCTGAGATTACAAGAATAATTTGCCCCTTTCACACTTGCATCCCACTAAATTGGCTGTTCACTGTCCTGGGATAGGAATGGACAAGTTTTATGGTCTGGGACAGTGAATGCTTGGAGGAGCATTGTAAGGAGCCATCCCCTGGGTTAGGACTGTGTTACCTTCTACTGGTGATGTCATGACATATCGAGTGATGGTGAACCTGCCCTAAATCTTGATCAATGTATATTTGAACAAAATTAATCATACCTTATTATAACATAATTAAGTTTTATGTACAGCCCAGTATGAGCCCTTCAGCCCCTGTTGTTGTGCTGACCTATATAAACCTTTATAAGGCACCCTGGGAAAGTGCTATCAATAAATAGCAATAGCAGACAATTTTTAAACAGGGTTGGAAAGCTGGTAGGGCTTTAGCGCATAATTTGTACAGAGTGGAAAAGTTTATTGTGCACACAATTTATATAATGTATGGAAGGTTACATCGTGTACAATTTATAAATACTGTGGGGGGGGGAAGTGATGGTGGACTTTCCCTCCCAGAATTCCATGTGACAGAAAGGGGTGTATGATGGGCTGCATGCACAGAGCATTCGTGGAGGGGTTTCTCTGCCACACAGCATTCTGGGAAGTCCAGTCCACCATTGCTTCCCCCCCCCCCCACAGTCTTTATAAATTGTGCACTATAGCACTATCAATTTTCCCAGGGTATTTTAAAATTCTCCACTATTGATATTTATTGCATCTCTCTCTCTCTCTCTCTCTCTCTCTCTCTCTCTCTCTCTCTCTCTCTCTGCAACTTTCCCACAGCAAAGTTTATACCTTCATTTTAATCCTCTTCCTTCACGTTCCTGCACTCACGCAAAAACTTGGGTATGGTGCCTGCAGATGCCAGGGATTGTACTAGGGGTTGAGGACGTCAATCCTTGGCATGAGATGATGTCATCTGACACCAGCATTGAACTGACTTTGCTTTTGCAGTAGACACTTTAAAATCTGATTGGCGGTTAATTCCTGGGATCACTTGCAAGTGTGATAGGAGCTATTGAGTAACCTTTGCTATATTGTGAATATTACATGAAGTTACATATTGATCTGCCCCTTGTGAATATGTTGCACAGTACATGCTGCACAAGGACAATTTCTGAGCTCCTATTGTAAAGTTTGGGCATCAATAGTGGATTGAATGAATACACAAATAGGAACAAGAATTGGACAAAAGCTGTGGACAAAACAGCTGTTCTGGTGGGTGGTCAGAATGGATGCATCTCCTTTGATGTTGTGAATTTGATTTAATTTGTCTTTTGAGGCGAGTTAATATTTTTTGAGTATCACTAATGCATCTGTGGAATTTTGGTAATACCAGTGAACTGCAGAGTAGTAGAGTATTTTACATAACTGGTTCTCTGGCATTGAAACTCATGAGAGTGACTCATATGTACAGACATGTGATTTATTCCACACATCTCCAGTGATGCCCCTTAGTCATATCTCAGCAAAGCTACAATTTGACTTTGTACCTTAAATCAGTCAAGCAACATGGAAACAAGCCCTTCGATCCACCAAGTCCATTCTGACCATCAAACTCCTATTTGCACCAATGCTCTTTTTTTATTCTCAACCACCCTCAGTTTCTATCACTTGCCTATGATGGCCATTTAACCTACCCAGCCTGTATGTTTTTTGCTATGGGAGGAAACTAGAATATCTGGTGGAAACCCATTTAGTCATAGTGAAAACATGCAAGCTCCAAGCAGATGGATCAGTATTCTACTGGTTACTGACACTGGCAATGGCTCGACCAATGATGCTATTGTTCCCTGTTTGAAACCTATACTTTGTGAATAGTCCTGAGGACATTTGGGACTGTGAAGCCTGTACATTGAGATAAAGATGCCCTTTGTTAAAAGAAGGAGTAGATGTATAAATTTATTTATTTTACCCACAGCAACCCTACACATGGAAAAAGCTGTTCACTGCATGGATGTTTGTCTAATTGTAGATGTGGGGTGATTGCATATTTACAAAAAACATCCTCCTAACTGACACCATATAGTGGAAAACTTGCATTTAAAAGGAAAGAGCTAAGATTGAGCAGCATCTTGATACTTTTGAAAAATCAAAGCCAAGAGTGTGTGTGCTGATGTCACAATTACTCTTTATTCGAGTAAGTGACTAAAATTTGAGGAGCTTCTTCCAGTTTATTTCCCCCTATAGAACATCTTTTTCTGCCTGCTTCCATCTCTTGCCTCTTCCTTTCCTTCGCACTGACATTCACCTATCACCTGCAAGTCTGTGCCCCAACCGTCCTCACCTTTTTGTGCATTTGCCTAATTTTTGACATCTCTGATGAAGGGCTCAGGCTCAAAATCTCACTGCATATTGCTACAATGGATACTACATAACCTACTGAGTTTCTCTAGCCCAGTGGTTCTCAACCCTTTTCCACTCACATACTACTTTAAGTAATCTCTTACTCACCACAGTGCACCTGCCATCGGTGCTCTGTGGTCAATTAGGGATTAATTAAGATGATATGTGAGTGAAAAGAAAAAGGTTGAGAATCACTGCCTAGCATTTTTGTGTATTGTTCCAGTTCAACAGCATCTACAGATTTCTTGTTTAAAGTCTTAACAATGAAGTTTCAATAATTGTCTCAACATAAATGTATGAAGGAACAGCTGCACTATGAATCACTGTGCAGGAAAAATGTGTTTGTGGATAATTTATTTTCTTGAATGCTTCTGATGGCCTGTCAAGGTTAATAAATGTGCTCTCTTCATGGATCAATTAAAATAGCTTTATGTTTCTATAAAGCACACAAAGATGTTCTTTTCCCAAAGGCAGAAAAACATTTCAATTCTGCAAAAATGTGCTTGCAAATTTCTTCAGACAGGAATGAAAGTTTTGGTTGAGGGTGAGTATGTATTGGCATTTTACACACTTTTAATTTCAACAACAACATGCTTTTTTACTGCAATCAAATATGGATTTTGTGCAATTTGCATCTCCCTTAAGCCATTATTTTCTATACTCATCCCAGTTGCCTTGCACCATTGACCCTTTTGTTGTTCAACAATCTGTCTTCAACTCATCATTAGGTTTCTTTTATAATCTCTCAAAGGGAATATTCGTATCCATTATTGTATCCATTATCATATGTTCACCAATCTGAAACAATTTTTTTCTGTATTTGCAAGGGTTGCATATTTTACAGATTGTTTGCAGTTGTATCTCTATTTTGACTTATCTCTATTTTGACTTGGACTCTACTTTTGTGAGTATTCTGATTGTAGATCAGAAACACTTTCTTTCTGCACCATCCTCTGCATTCTGTACAGGTTAGATAGCCTAAAACCAGAGGATGAAAGTAACTGGATGTAATTATAATGTCCTGCACCTGAGAAATCTTTCTACCTTAGTTTACTATAG
Source organism: Narcine bancroftii (assembly GCF_036971445.1). Classification (NCBI taxonomy): domain Eukaryota; kingdom Metazoa; phylum Chordata; class Chondrichthyes; order Torpediniformes; family Narcinidae; genus Narcine; species Narcine bancroftii. The sequence continues at coordinate 105,757,939 of NC_091476.1, read as the reverse complement.
AAAAATAGCTGCGAATATCACAAGCAATGGAAGAAATTTGAGGTGAATCTTTTTGCAGCAGGATATCCACTGGCACAGTTTAACTCTTGATTAGAAGCAGATAAATGAATAATATCTGTATAACACATTGATTTTGGCTAATGAATTGCATTTGATGTCACTGCAATATTGTAATGTAGGAATTTGGGTGAAAATTGAACATGATCTTCACGTGTTATATCAAAGAAAATGGTAGATAGCATCTCCATCTATTGCACAAGGCCTTCTTTCAACTTCCTAAAATCCCTGACTTTGGTGAATCCTTAAAGTTAGTTATTCTCAAATTCAACACTAACCTACATCTGAAAAGTGTTAGGGGTGGGAAACTGTAGATGCTTGAAATTTGAGATAAAAACAAAATAGTGGAACAAAATACTGGAACCAATCATCAGATGGGAAACATCTGTGAAAAGAGATGCTGCCTAACCTACTCAGCAGTTCAACCTTTTTCTGTTTCTATATCATCCAGCACCTGCTATGTGATGACATCAGTTTGTAATTCGAACTGGTGGATCCACCACCATTCTGATCTCAGTGCTTACTGTGGTTAAGCACATTGTGGTATTGCACTAATCTTTCTTGCTGCAACACTGCCCTTTGTATTCAAATATAATTTGGAATGGAGTTGATCTACAGAGCAAACAAGAAACAAAGTTACAATTAATCCAATTACATAAATTGAATCGCTATTTGCCAATATTGTATTTGTATGTGCACATCAAGAGAGCCTCAAATGATCAACTTATAAAATGAAGAGTATGGAAGAGTGAACCTTGTATTAGATACTTATATGGCAGTAGTCATCTACAAAATTGATCCACTGTGCAGTGCTGCATTATGACAATCAAGGTGTAGAATGAAACACTGGAAAATGTGGATAATTTTTCATAATCTCAATGAAGGAAGTGATCAAGTGCACCATTTACCTCCAGTGGACTAGTAGCTGGTGTATCTTGTGTACCTATTTGGCTGAAGCAAGAAAGAATTTCAATGCATCTATACATTGTACTTCTGTAATGATGAACTCTCATTTTGTTCTCAAGTTCACAATGTCCAAAACTACCCACCTAATGCCCCCTGCTCCCACTGATGGTAGAGACTGCAGTTGCTATGTTGGACTCTTTAGTCGTAGGGTTTTTTTAATTCTAAGACTTTAATGTGTCCGAAGGACAGAACATCTAAGAAAGCAACTAGAATGGGACTTGAACCTATACTTCTTGTAACTCAATTGAGATCTAAACAATTGGTGACACAATTTATGCTTTGCAATTCATTTTTGAGGTTCCTTGTTTCCAGAGTTCAACTTAATTAAATATGTTAAAGAGTGAAATATTCTATGAGGTGTCACTGTGGTTCTTCCTTTTTCTGAAGGATGGTCCATTCAGCTGTGGCAGCACGGGACCAAAGGAATATGGAATGTCTCTTGCGTCAACTGATATCCAAGTTTAGACCTTGGTTTGAAAATTGTGATTGAAGTATTCATATTGACTCATCATATCTCATCACCTTCAGAAGCGACCTCCAATTTTTTTCATCTGAAGAGGCTTGTAAATTTTTGACCAATCAACCTCTGCTTAATCATACTTTATGATATTAAAAGAGACATGTTGCCTCCTTTCTCTGTCTATCCCCAAGGTTGTGTCTAAATTTAGGACTGTCTGAATCAAAAATGTAAGTCATTAACCTAATTCATCAGATCAATTGCATGAAATTAACTGTTACAGCTTTGCACCTTTAATGTAATTTTACCTAAATGATTTGAAAGATTATTTTTGTTTGTTAATAGAGCTTCCTGCATTGGATGCAGAATGCAAGAGGGTGGGATTCTGTGACAGTACAACTCTGATCCAGTTCTGGTTTATAATCCTTTGGTTGCTCAGCCCTTTAGGCCTTCATTATGTGAAACATCCTATGACCTATCGAGGTATCTTGCGCTCATTTTTTAATATATCTATAGGTAGAGATATAATTTGAAATTTTTAAAGACTCGCCACAAAAAGTAGAATGCGACAAGAACAGAATCTTTAATTATATCTGTAGTGGCTCTGAAAATTTGTCCTACTCTTTAGTGGTATGTCTCATTCCAGTATTTATTCCATTTCTGTTCTAAATAATACTCTTATTAAATTCTACTATTTAAGTCTTGTTTCCCCCACTTTTAAAAGTGTGGATTTCAGATCCTAATGACTCAAGATGTATTAAAAATAAATTCTCCTCAATCCTCTTTCCCCCCACCCCATGTTCTTGTAATTATTTCAAGTTAATCTTCTTTAGTTACCAGCAGTACCTCACTGGGAACAGTTTCTACCAATTGACTAAAATTGCCTAAAAATTATTGGCTATTTTGTGGATGTTTATTGGAGTGCTGCAAAGTACAGTAAAGCAAAAAGTCTGAGGCATCTTGCAAAAGAGTGGCAAAGGCAAAGAGATGTTATTGGTGAAACAAAGGCTGGGGAGGGTTGGGATGGATCAGGTGGGGATCGATGAATGGTTGATTGAAAAGCAGAATCAACCACCAAGGGTTTTGAAGTTGGCATGGTGATGTGACTAGAATGGGAGAACTTCAGGATGGGTAACAAGTTGTCTTTCAAAAGTATCCTTTTATTCATAAAATTATCAATATATAATGCATTCCTGCATCATCATTCACAACATAGAGGTGCTTAAAATCTCTACATTAATAAATTACATATTTGGTATGATTTTTTTGTCACATTCTATGAGTAAAACATCAAAGAGATCCCTCATGAATTCGAGCAATATCCAAAGCCTTGAACTCTCTTTTCATCTTGGTCTTTGCAAGGTTACTACATGAAGCTTCAGCGCATCTAATTTGAGTATTAGCTATCTGAGGTGTGTCCACAGTATCAGAGAGTAAAATCTCTGACTTACATTTAAGCTGCATTCAGGCAAGTTTCACAAGTGCAGTGAAAGCCTGCACTGCACAAACACAAACATGGCACTGCTGGTGCAGACACAGGAAGCGGTGGGACAGCGCTCCTCCATGGGGTTCAATTGCTGACATCCTTGTACAGGCTTTAAAAGGCTTGTTAAAGGAGCCAATGGTGTTTTATTAAAATCCTGTGACCAGGGATCTGGGCCCAAGATTGTGGTTCCTGTGTTCTGCAGCGGCCTTGTGGGGTTGTGAATTCTGGGGAAGCAGCAAATTTGGACAGGGTGCTAGTAACTGGGTGAACAGCCCCATTGAGAAGGAGAAGCAGAGGAAATGACCCCAAGGATGATGATCACGGTGGATGACTAGCAAGGAACTCTGGCTGAAGGACACATAAGATGGTGAGCTGCAGCAGAGAATCCCACACAGACTGCTGGCAACTTGAGGTCGATGGACTCATGCCAGGCAGCGGGCTGCTGGATCCTGAGAGCCGGATGTCATGGCTAGGATTTGAGGATGCTGAAGGCTCCTGAAATCCTGGGTGCTGAAGACTTCCTCATTGTGTTGCAGGCTTAGATCTGGACTTCCAGTTGCTTGTGGATGGAACTGTAGATTTTGCAGCTGCAGAGGCTGCGAGAGCGTTTGAGGCAAATCCATGGACACTTGGTGACTCTAGGGGGCTCTCCTTTGCTTTTCTTTCTTCGATTGTAAGGGGCATTGGGCAATAAATAGTATCCAAAACATAGAGCTCAAATGTCTGATCCAACATTTAGAAAATGGCATGTAGCCTTGCATTGTGCGTAAAGTCTGATTTTTCTTGGTTCGTTTTCAATGAAATTGAATCTTGTGTCACTGTACAACGTAATTAATTTTAATGCCTGCAAATGCTGCTTGTTTTGTTGGTTTCCAGAATTTTCCATTTTTATTTCAGTTTAGCAGCATTCATAGAATTTGTTTTTCACTTAAATATGAGAACAAAATATATATTGGATGAATGCTCTGCAAAAGACAATTCTGCTGTCCTCAAAGGTGATTTTGAGCTTGCAATGCTTGTCTATTTAATTTTACATCTCATTCCCACACTGACCCTTCTATTTTGCTTTTGAGATTGTTTAATCAAAGCTCAATGCAAGTTTGAGGATTCATATCTACCAAGGAGAGCAGCCTTGTCTATTCCTGCAGCACTGCTGCTTTTGTATTTCAATCTGTCCCGCTCTCATCCCCATTACAAACTGCCCCTTGTATTAATCTGACCCCACCCCTTTTTGCTTTTTCCCAGTTTTTTTAAACTTTATTTATTCATTCAAAATACAGATAGTAAATAACATATACAACAATGAAGCATAAACATGAATGTTATATTTTATATATATATATAAAAGAAGAAAAGAAAGAAAAATAAAAGACCCCCCCTTCAGCCAACTCTCCTAAGGAGAGCCATAAAGAAAAGAAAAAAAAATTAAGAAAAAATTAAACATACATATTAAGATCTAATTAACATAAATCAAAATGTAAATATTCTGAATATAACAACCACTTACTAATAAAAAAAACTAGTTATCACGTGAAACATTTTTTCCATTATTAAACAATATTTTATCTCATTATGCCATCTATTAATATCTATTAATATAACGAGGCTGCAGCTGACGTGGACATTTACCCCCTCCATAAATCTTTGTCCGCGAAGCCAAGCCAAAGAATATCAATCATATTTGTATCTTTCCACATACTAGCAATACATATTTTTGCTACAGATAAAGCTAAATATACAAAAGCAAGTTGAAATTTATCTGATCCCAAACCTTTCAGAGGTTGAAAACTACCCAATAAAAATACTGTCGGATCGAAAGGTATTTTAATCTTATGCAGGTATTCTCAAAACAATTGAATTTTCTTCCAAAAAGATTGTCTATAGATAGATATATCTATATATAGATATATCTATCTATATATCTATATCTATATATAGATATCTATCTAGATATCTATATATAGATATCTATCTAGATATCTATATATAGATATAGATATCTATCTAGATATAGATATATCTATATAAAAGATGAATATATATAGATGTGTATATATATATATATACACATGACCAGACAGCATGAAAAAAAAGTTCCAACTGTATTACCACATCTAAAACACAAATCTGATTCATGAAAACCATATTTTTTTTAGATTTTCAGGTGTTAATGTAATTGATGTAAAAAATTATAATTAATCATTGCATAATATGCATTTATCAATCTAGTTACACTATCATAACAAATATCTAACCAATCATCCTCGGAAAAAGTAAAACCGATATCTACTACCCATTTACCTTTGGATTTATCCCAACCCTTTTTATCCATACCATTCTGTAATATTTGAATCATAAGTGAAATATAACCCTTCTCTGGTACATTCATAAGAAAAGTCTCAAATTTAGTCATTTCAGGTAAAATCACATCTCTACCAAACACACATTTTACCAAAGATCGAATTTGATAATAAAGAAACAAAGAGTTCTTATCAATACCATAACTGTCCTTCATCTGATTAAAAGATAAAAATTTACCTTCTTTAAAACAATCTCCCAAACTTTCCATACCTTTAAATCTCCAATGTAATAAACTTCGATTATGTATTGAGAAAGAAATAAGTTGATTATTATACAACGGAGCCAAAGCTGATAATTCACTCCTAGAACCTATAATTTTCTTTTTCTTTGTCCATAACTTCATTCTTCTTCTTCTTTGGCTTGGCTTCGCGGACGAAGATTTATGGAGGGGGTAAAAGTCCACATCAGCTGCAGGCTCGTTTGTGGCTGACAAGTCCGATGCGGGACAGGCAGACACGGTTGCAGGGGAAAATTGGTTGGTTGGGGTTGGGTGTTGGGTTTTTCCTCCTTTGCCTTTTGTCAGTGAGGTGGGCTCTGCGGTCTTCTTCAAAGGAGGTTGCTGCCCGTCAAACTGTGAGGCGCCAAGATGCACGGTTTGAGGCGATATCAGCCCACTGGCGGTGGTCAATGTGGCAGGCACCAAGAGATTTCTTTAGGCAGTCCTTGTACCTTTTCTTTGGTGCACCTCTGTCACGGTGGCCAGTGGAGAGCTTGCCATCTAACACGATCTTGGGAAGTCATTAAATGTTTTAATATAGGCACATTATGTTGCTGTAACAAATTTAAACAAAAATTGATGTATTTCAAATTCAGAAATATTTGCCATCTCAATTTTGGCCAAACTAGGGGGCCATTCCAAATCCATCAATAAACTAATAAATTTAAGTTGGGCTGCTTCATAATAATTGCAAAAATGTGATAAACGTAATGCCCCTAACTCATATTTCCAAGTTAATTTATTCAAGGCTACTCTTGAAAATTTACCTCTCCATAAATACTCCCTAACCATTTTATTCAAATCTCGAAAAAAAATATTATCAAGTAAATACTGAATAGATTGAAACAAATATTGCATACGTGGAAAAATATTCATCTTAATTGTATTTATTCTACCCAATAAATTAATAGGTAAATCTTTCCATTTAATCAAATCAGTTTTAATTTTTTTATTAACGGAACATAATTTATATAAAGATTGATAATTAACATTCAAAATTATACCCAAATACTTAATTCAATCCGTCCATTTCAAATTAAGAATATTCTTATAAGCTGAATAATCTCCTTCACTTACCGGTAATATTTCACTTTTTTCCCAATTAATTTTATATCCAGAAAGACATCCATATTGTATCAGACACTCCTTCAAATGTAAAAGTGATTGAGCTGGATTTGTTAAATACACCAATACATCATCGGCAAATAAATTAATTTTATATTCCTCATCTAAAACTTTCATACCTTATATCTGTGTATTCTGTCTTATCAGCTGTGCCAAAGGTTCGATCACTAACGCAAACAAAGCTGGTGATAAAGGACAACCTTGACGAGTTGATCGAGTCAATTTAAACGGTTCCGAAATCAAACCATTCGTCAATACTCTAGCTACTGGTTTACTATATAAAGCCTTAATCCAACCAATATAAAAAAGGACCAAACTTAAATTTCTACTCAAATCAACTTAAATAGGCCCTCCAATAGGAGAAAAAAAATCACAAATTAAAGACTAAATAAATTGAAAATTAAAAAAAAAAGAAAATAATCAAAAAATGAAAAAAAACTACCAAAAGGTAGTAATCCCTAAACAATATTTGGGAGTGGATCACTCACCAGTGGCTGATGACTAATAGAACTTAGAGCCAATCTCTCCCTCCCCAGCCGAACAAAGAATAACATCAAAATATCATAATAACATAAAAAATAAAATAAGAATAAGAAAATTCTTCTTTTCATCCATGAGACCCCATTTCAAGAGAAGTTGGACTCTTTCCATTCCCATTTTTCCCATTTCTGCCATTTCTTCCATTTCCAGAACAACCAGATTTTTCTTTAGGAGACAATGGTGGACTACGTCTTTGTCCTCTTACATCTGGCAATGAATCAGCAAAAATCATTGCTTCACGATCATTCTCAAAAAACCGAGATTGATAGTCACCATAAAACACCTTCAACACTGCTGGATAGCGAAAAGTAGACTTATAGCCTTTACGCCACAAAACTTCTTTAACTGGATTAAATCAACGTCGACGTTGAATGACCTCTTGACTCAAATAGGGATTTAAAAAAAAACTCTGCTATTCTGAATCAATAACGGAGTTTGTCATTGTCTCGCATTTTGCACTGCAAGACGAAGTATTACTTTTCTGTCCAAGTAATTCAAACATCGAATTATTACAGGTCTCGGTGGTTGACCAGGTAAGGGTGTTCTTCTTAAAGCTCTAAGAGCTCTTTCCAATACCAAGCCTTCAGAAAAAAATTCTTGCCCTAGTACTTGTGGGATCCAGTCTTTAAAAAAACGAAGAGGATCTTGTCCTTCCATACCTTCTGGCAAACCAACAATTTTCACATTATTCCTTCTGCTTTGATTCTCCAAGTAGTCTATTTTCCTCTTTAACTCCTTCTCACGTTCTCGCAATTCTATAACGGATTTTTCAACCTTCAACACTTTTTCTGTATTAGAAGCCACTTGCTGTTTACATTCCAAAAAAGCAGACTGAAATTTTTTAAAATCTTTACAAGATGCTTCCACACGTGCTTCAACTGTATTCAATTCTGAACTTAACATTTGAGCCATCTCATTCATTATCGGCTGGATGACAGCATTTAACTGTTTACATTGTAGATCAGAAAAGCTCACCCCTGCTTTCTCTAACGTAGTGGCAGAACTAGGTAACTGCAGCTCCTGCTACATCTCAGCAACAGGCATTTTAACAGTTTTACTGCGGGCTGGACTTCTGGCGATGGAACCCCGACTTCCTTAGGGGGTCGACGCTGGTCTCCCCCCGCAGCTCTGTTTTTTCAAAAAATCACGGAGGAGATCGATATCTTCAGGTTGGAGTACTTCCTGAAGCGTTTCAGGCAATGGAGTCGTCTTCCTGCGTGCTCCCTCCGTTAAAATCGGCAGACTGCCAGAATCGGGATCCTCTTCTTGGGAACATACACCTTCCTCCAGAGAACGGGTAATTCCAGTGCTGTCCTTCATTTGGTGAGTAGTAGACATTTTTTTTTCAGCTCCCACAGGCAATCTTTGTGGTTTAGGCACTAAGGAAGTTAAACCTGAAGCTGTAGCAAGTTGTTTAGGCCCCAGATCTTCAACACTTCGAAAATGTAACTTCTTCTGCACTTGAGGTTTAATCTTTTTACCATTAATGACCATAACAGTTCCTTAATACTTTAAACTAAAATTTAAAAAAGTTTAAACTTGAAAACATTGGGTTAAAAAACGGGTACTTAAAAGTCCGGCCAGAGAGGTGGAGATCCCATGTGTAGACTCTACGCCATCTTGCCACGCTTTTTCCCAGTTTGATGAAACATTATCTCTCCACAAACACCACCTGAACTATTTATTTCCAATATTTTCTTGTTTTTTTTATGTAGAAAATTTGCCCACTTACAGTAATAATCACCTTTGGGGATATCTAAGGCCTATCAAATTGTTATTAAAATAATTTACTTATCAAATAACTGGCAACCAATCAAAGCTGAGGCTAGAATCTAACCAAGTCTTGGATGAGGTATTCAAGGCTGAGGTCAGATATGAAACTGAATAATTTACAGGTAGTATAAGCAGTCTGCAAGCCTGGTCTGTCAATCAATAAGATTATGTTCAAGCTTTGACTTTATCTCTTTTTTGCCTTATTTTCTTCTCCTTTGAACATAATGATTGATCAATCAATTCCCTGGCAAAAGAATACAGCTTGCAGTGAAGAAAACTTTTTTACATTTCCTAAATAGGATGAATGAGCTGCAGGCCACACAGTAATTATGTGAGATTAATATAATCACAGAAATAAGAATTTTCCACTGGAGTTGTGGCAAACATAATTGTGAGTATTTTATTTGCAACCAGGAAGTGTGTGTTCAGGGCACTTGTGCTTTAAAGATTTCAAGAGTCTTAATATAATAGTCCAGAATGAGTTGACATTCTTAACTATTATATTCACTTGTTTAATACAGTTGTATTTGCTTTAAAAAGGAGGAAAAACCCAACACCCAACCCCAACCCACCAATTTTCCCTTGCAACCGCTGCAACCGTGCCTGCCTATCCTGCATCGGACTTGTCAGTCACCAACGAGCCTGCAGCAGACATGGACATACCCCTCCATAAATCTTCGTCCGCGAAGCCAAGCCAAAGAAGAAGAAAAGATTGCTTTAGTGTTATTTATTTTGGCAAATGTATTAATTTGAGTAGGTTGTTATTTGCCTTAAAATTGAGAACAGAGAGATGCATGAACACCTGACATCAACTGCAATTGTTTTTTTTTAAACTGAAAAGGTAACCAGGCAAGATAAATCTGTCTCTTTCTTGTACATCTGCAGTGCCCTCTTTAATGTTTTGAGCAAAGACATTTTTTTTCTTTATTTCCTCTGCGCTCCACAGTTTTAAATTTGTAACCAAACAATTCACATGTGATTAAAATTTACATTCTCAATTTTATTCAAGGTTATTTGTATATTGGTTTGACTATGTAAAAATTACAGCACTTTTGTACATAATTCCCTTATGTCAGGACACAAATGTTTGGGAAATTTGACTTCACAGGTTTTCTCATATATACTCAATTGCTGCAAGTATAAGAGAGCTAGGCTTCCTTCTAAGCTTTTGATTGTAGTCTGTAAATGCCATTTATCAACATGAGGACCAGAGTTGTGCCAATAAAATTCAAAGAAGTCCTTATGAGCCTGAAAAACAAGAATAAGACTGTAAGAGGCATCACCCAAACTTTAAGATGACCAAAATCAACAGTTTTGGAACTGCATTAAGAAGAAAGCATCCTGATGAGGTTAACAATGGTAAAGTGACTGGTTTTCGAAGGAAGACCTCCACTGCTAATTACAGAAGAATTTTCATCACAGTGAAGAAAAATCCCCAAATGTATATCCAACATTCTTCAGTAAGCAGGTGTGAATATGTGTCAATGACTACAGTTCGCAGAGGACTTCACAAAAATAAATACAGAGGCTGTGCTGCAAACTGAAAACCATTAGCCACAGAAAAATTGCCCAGATTACAGTTTGCCAAGAAGTTTTTAAAAGAGCTTTCAGAATTCTGTAAAAAGGTCTTGTGGACAGATGAGACCAAGATTAACCTGTGTCAGAATGATGGCAAGAGCAAAATGTGGAGGTGAAAAGGGACTGCCCATGATTCAAAGCATCCACACCTGCCCCCTGAATAGTGTTTCTGATCTGTTGGACATGCATTAAAATATTCACCTGTCATCCGGCCAGCTCTGCCCTGTGACCAACACACTCTCTCTCATCAACCCCAGGCTGCAGAATTCTCTCTTGGACAGACTGGTGGGGGAGGGAGGGATGGGGATTGTTACTGGCTTGCAGCACTACCTGAAGCCCCTGTGTTTCAGAAATTCCCCCAGCAAATGGGCTTTTTGTTGCTTATCACGATATATTTAAATTTATAAAAACAGTCAGAGAATAATCAAAAACAAGGGCTTTTGGTAAATTATGATGATATATTTATTGTAGCTTATTGTTAGTTCAATTTTATATAATGGAATTACAATCACAGTGATTGCAGACTTTCCTATAACCACATCGCAGTTTGTGAGTGTGTGTGTTTTTTAAATGAGGTAGATGAAGCAGTTTCTGGAGCATCAGGCATTGTGGGTAATGTGAATGTCATTACCCTCTTGTGGAACAGCAGAGACTAAGAGCTTGTTAAATATCCTCCACAACAAATGGAGGGGAAATAAAGAACCTGTTTAAAACCTTGGCATACCCAAAATATATCAGACTTCCAATTAACTGCAGTGCATTTCCTCTGTACTGCTATGTTCATTTAACAAATTCCAATTGATAAATTAATAATTTTAATTTAGGTCTTGTACCTTTCTATATTTCCTAGTGAAAATAAATCAGAACTTTGCAAAAAGACAATTCCTGTAACTTGTTCCAAAAATTCAGTAAATCTGCCCAAAAGATCCTTGTATAGGGACAAGACCTAAAACATTGATCTGATGAATCTGATTTCGGTATATAGCTGGTGTAAAAAAATTTATATTGGACTAGTCTATATCTTACGTTAATAGTATTAGTCTTACAATCCTCGCATAAATCTTCCTAATATTTAAATCTGTTTCCCATTCCTGTCTAGGACTATGGAGAACTTGTATGGAGTTCCTGCTTGTAAAAATGAATATATCATAGAAGTAAATTTTTTAACAATTCCTCTCCTAATAAAAAGTTCTACTTAAGTACAACTAGATAAAAAACATAGTTGGTCCAAGCTTATCCCTTAGATATGTTCTTGATTGAAAATAACAAAAAAAAGAGTATTATGTGGAAAAGCATATTTGTTCCCTCAGTTGCTCAAATGACATTAATTGACCCCTTTCATAACAATCTTCAACATTTACAATCCCTTATGAAACCAGATATTCAAAAACTGATTATCGCTTGAAAAAGCTATAAGGGGATTTTGGATCAATGGTATTTTAGGTGATTATAGACTCTCTTACACCAATATCATCATTTATTTGCTCTCTTTCAATCTTATTGATATTCTTCCTGTAGGAAGTGACCAAAGTTTCACACAATATTCCGTAATTGGGCTCACCAATGTATTGTCCAGCTTCAACATAGCATCCCATCTCATGTACTTCATGATTTGATATGTGAAAGCCAGTATGCTAAAGTCTCTCTTTATGACTCTGATGCCACTTTCAAAGAATTCTGTATGTGTATTCCCAGCTCCCTCTGTCCCACTGCACTCTGCAGCACCCTACCATTTACTATACAAATCTTACCCTGGTGTGTCCTCCCAACGTACATCTCCCTATACTTGTCTATATTAAATTCCATCTGCCATTTTTCAGCCCATTTTTCTGGCAGGATCAGATCCTGCTGTGAGCTTTGAAAGCCTTCCTCACTGTCCACTCTTTCCCCCCTCCCTCAATTATTGTGTCATCTGTTACGAGCCCAAAGGACCCCAAAACCCAGCAGCAAAAGATATGCACCACAACACAGGGTTACTTAAACAAAAGTAGTTTTTAATTATAATTGAACAAGAAAACAGAATTAAACTTTAACTTATTACTTCACCTACTTACTTAACCTACCTAACTTACTTAATCCCCTCTCTCATCCTAAGCACAGGTGTGTGTAATGTATATTTAAGATTAGAAAAATTATTTGGATCGCAGTCCAATCTCGCTGGTTGTAGGCAATTCTTGTACTGTGCGCAGAAGTTAGCATTAACAAAGTTCACCAGTCTTTGGTGCTTAACAGGCAAATGGTTACCACTCAGGAGGGTTCTTTCTGCTTTTCAGAGAGAGATTCCTTTTGTTCCAGGACATCTGCACCCAATTCCTTTCCAATCAGTCTTGCTGACAAAACTTGCCCCCTTCAGGGTTCTCCAGATGATCCTCTTTCTTTCACGTCACCTCAGACAGCTAGTCTTCTCCTTTGACCAGACAGCCTTCCAAAGGTTTGCCAGCTTTGTCCTTCTGGAACTGATTTTGGTGTCTTTCCTCTCTGTTTCACTCCCTCCGTCTCTGAGAGCAAAACTGTTCTGAGTCTGCCTGCAAAAATCACATGATCTCCCAGGCCAGCTGTATTCTGCAATGTTGTTGCTCTTTCTGCAAAAAGCACTCTGCAAAAGTCCTGCAAAAATTCTGTTTTAAATTGTGTGTGTGCAACCTGTTTGAGCAATTCCTCCCAAACCACCTCTAAATACTCTGTCACACTTCTACAAATTTTCTGAACCAATTTACAACATTGTCATTCAGATCATTGATATAGATGACAAGCAACAATTGACCCAGCACTGATCCATGAGACACACCACTTCCCTGCTTTCCCAACTGTGTTTGTGTTTGGCTACCTAGTCCCATCATTGTTGTGTGATGGTTCCACTTCCTCAGCATCGAAATAGAGTTACCAACACAAAATTTGGAGGATGAGCACCAGATTTTAGAATTCTGTGGCTGAATAGGACTGGTAGCAAGTCAGCCTTGCAATTTGAGGACTGGAAGTATTAGGAAGGTTCCTTTAGGGAATGAGAGGAGTGGCTGGTAAGATAAAGAATGTGTTTGGGAGTGGGGGGAGCAGTGTAGGAAAGGGAGCATGTGAGCTGAAGACTGATGCAGGGTATGGGTGGGTGACTGCTAGTCAAAGATGAATTGATGCACTTTTTTGATAAATCTTCATGTCTGATGCCATGCTGGGAAATCTGCATTGATCTGTGAATACCCTGTAATGGCCACTCTGGGACAACATGCTCCATGCTCCCCAGTAATGCTCCAAAAGAAACATAGCATGAAATAAGACAGAATTGTGTGCATTCCTAATGCGGAAATCTCACTATGGTTGCAGAGAAAGTGAGCTCTAAGGTGTCTGATTGAATTTCTTGCATGACTTGAAAAAAAACCAGAAATATTCCTTATTCATGTTTAACTTTGGGGGAAAATTGATTTTCAGTTACATGATGCTAAGTAAAAGAGCCTTATGCAATTATTTTTCCAGGCAATTATCTGGTTGTTATCACACTCCTGTTTTGTGGTAGAATACTGCGCTCAAATTGACTGTCACATTTCTTACATCACATCTGTGACTACACTTCAAAGGTATTTTACTGACAGTAAAGCACTTTGTGAAAATATGTAAATGAGACTCTTACTTTCAAAGTATTTTGTTTGATTGTTCATCTTTTCTACTTTAAAATGAATACTAATACCAAACCCCTATTTTCCTGAGCGCCAAAAAGTTGTCTTATTTCATTCATACGAGAGTAAGGAATAATTCCAAAATTGATATTCTTGAGAGGCGCTTTAGCTGCTGGTTAACCAAAAATGCTCCCAGGACAAAGACCTACCCTGCATTTTTAGACCATAAGATATAGGAGCAGAGGTAGGCCATTTGGTCATCGGAAGCTGTGCTGGAGAAGGCAGAAGCATGGAAAACCAACCAGTATCAGGGATAGACTGAGAAATAACCCGTTCAGACCCATGTTCCAATGATCTTACTCTGAAATGTCAGATTTCAGTGAAGAAAATGGATTACCTGAGGCTGCATCTGAACCAGAGAGAACTGTAGGGCTGCTGTGCTCTGGTGATAACAGAACTGCGGCTCCAGGACACCATTCCACACTCAGAAATCCAGCTAGATGGCGTTATCTCCTTCAGGTCAGACAGAGACATGATGAGGGGGGTCTATGTACTTTCATCAATGAGAACTGATGCACCAATGTCTCTGTTGTGAAGAACTTTGCTCCACAGAGATAGGTGAAATGCAGACCCTTCTACCTGCCAAGGGAATTCTCAGCCACGCTAATTCCAATAGTCTAGGTTCTGCCTTTGGCTACCGAGGGTGAAGCCATGAAGGAGCTTTATGGTGCCAACTGCAAAGCCCAGACTTTCCACCCTGATGGTGCCATGATTGTTGCTGGCAACTTCAATCATGCCAACCTGAAAATAATCTTGCCACAGTGTCAACAGCATGTGAACTTCACCATCAGAGGAGAGAAAACTCTGGATTGAGTGTACACCAATGTTCCTGGTGTGTACAAGGCTGCACCTCGCCCCCACCTTGGTTACTTGAATTATAAATCTGTCCTGCTAACCCTGGCATCAGGATGTTTGGGTGGGGTGGGGTGTACCATAGCTTTGAGACCACAGATTGGAGCTATTTCAGGGAGGCGGCCACAAACAATGGTCATGTAAACATAGAGGAGAACATGAGCTCAGTGACTGGTTACATCAGCAACTGCATTGAGTATGTCACCAAGATCAAATGCTTCACATCCAGGGTTAACTAGAAACAATGGTTGAATGCAGAGGTCCAGGCCATTCTCAGAGCTCTTGATACTGCCTTCAGGACAGGGGATAGGATGGCACTAAGATCAACCGCGCAATCCAAAAGGAAAAGTGAGGGTATGCACAGAAGATCTTGAGACAGCTCTGCGACAATGGCAACATGGAACGCGTGGGTCAAGACTACTATGGATCACAAGTCAACCTTGCGTATTAAGGATAACGACACCTCCCTTCCGGACATACTGAACACCATCTATGCATAGCTTGATGAGAAGAGCAGGATGATGCCAAAGAAAGCTCCATGTCCTCCTGATGAACGACCCTATACATAGCTATGGCTAAGGCGAGGTGAACCCACACAAAGCAGCAGAACCAGACAACATATCTGGTCAGGTACTGAAGTACTGTGCAGACCAATTGACAAAGGTCCTCACAGACAACTTCAGCACCTCACTGCAACAGTCCATCATTCCCACAGAGTTCAAGACAGCCACCATCATCCCAGTACCCAAGAGGGTGATGACAACAGGCCTCAGTGACTACTGTCCTGTGGCATTGACCTCCACCATTATGAAATGCTTTGAGTGTCTGGTGATGGAATACATCAAAGTGCATTTCCCAGGATGCTGGATTCATTTCAATTTGTTTATAGAAGAAACCATTCCACAGACAATGCAATAGCCTTGTATCTTCACTCCATGTCGGTCCACCTGGAGAACGATGCCTCATACACCAGGCTCCTCAGCTTGGCATTTAATTTGTCCATTCCCCAGGTCCTGGTGGAGAAGCAGTCCTCACTGGGACTCAACACCCCTCTATGTAAATGGATACTGGACTTCCTAACTGAAAGACCACAGTCTGTCTGGATCAGTAGCAGAATATCAAGGAGATGAATTTCAGGAGGACCAGGAATGACACCCTCCACTACACATCAACAACTCTGTGGTAGGGAGAGTGCAAAAGTCCTTGGAGCTAACTAGTGACTATCATGGACACTTAACATCTCCTCACTTGTCAGGAAGGTGAAGCATGGACTGCACTTCCTGAGAAGACTTAAACGGGCAAGGTTACTGGCCATCATTATGTCAGCATTCTATAGGAGCTCTTTTGAGTATGTCCTGGCCTGCTGCATCACAGTGTGGTATAGTTGCTGCAGAGTAATGGATCGAAGGTCAAACCACAGGACCATAAGAATGGCAGAGAGGATCACTGGAGTCTCCCTCTCACCCGCCCCCCCTACCCCCACCTCTCAATCAATGTGATCTATTGGGATAGTTGTCTGAAGAGGGCTTGCAAAATCATTGTGGACCTTTTCTACCCTGCACACAACATCTTTCTGCTGCTCCCTTCAGGGAAGAGATACAGGAGAATCAGAACCAGCGCCACCAGGGTGAGGAACAGCTTCTTCCCATTGGCAGTGAGAATGCTGAACGACCAAAAGAACTACTCACACCAAACATCAGAAACTCTGATTTGAACAAAGCTACCTTTTTTTTAAATTTTTATAAATACTTGTCCTGCATATGTATTATTTGTCAATATGTGTCTTATGTTTTGTATGTCTGCATGTTTTTGCACTGAGGACTGGAGAACGCTGTTTAGTTGTGTTGTACAATCAGATGACAATAAATTGACTAGACAAAATAGTTTGTTGCTATTTATTCAACTTAAAATCTCCCAATGTGAATTTGTCAAATTTTGTGTCAAGGATCTTGCAAAGTATAGTAAGTTGTGATGTCAGAGCTATTAGTACATTTCAATCTTAATTGTAATTCATTGATTGTGTGCCTGAACTTTTGGGATTAGGTTCGGCAAATGTTAAACGCAGACTGTCTCAGGTTGATGATAGTTTTTACATCTAAATTTATTTTGAAAAGAAAAAAAGCTAGTTTGCAAAATGAGAATTTGATTCCTGTCACTAGCGAAGTCAATTTACAGAGATTATTTTATTGATCAGTGAATGGCAATCTATAATTTATTCATTATGAATAAAGATGGCTCAATTTTACAATGCTACACAAGTAAATGAATGTTTAAATGGTCAGTTTCTTGTTGAATAGTTACTTTGTTGCTCTCACTGTTGTTGCTGAGTTTTATATCACCTTAGTTTCATTCTCACTGACCAACATAACTTCAACATACTGTAATTAACAAAAAAAAACCAAATTTCTACTGTCTTTCTATTCCATTCCAATGATGCTCAAACTCCCTCCCTCCCCCCACCACCCCCCAAAAAACCTTGAAGACACCTCCTCATTATCTGTCTGGGCACATTGCATTCCATAGGATTTGATATGGAATTTAATCACACTGGACAACATATTTTTTTCAAAACACTTGGCTCCTGAAAAAAATTGGGGATAATGGTAGACAACTTCCAAATGACACATATTTCATATTTGCTGTATCACATAGGAAGTTGGAGGAAATGTTAAATTAGTAGACTACTGTATGCATCCATATTGAAGAAGTAGTTTGTTGCGAATCACTTGCACTATTCATTCTTCTCCACATCCAATTTCCACACTTGAGCAGTTAGATGGTCACCTTTTGTCCAGTATTAGAATAATGCTGTCACTTTCTTGCATCTACAATTGACACCCTTGTCCCCTGCAAAAGCCACTCATTCCCATCTTGGGCTATTGTTGGAGATTTCCCACAGCTTGCCTCTTTTGAGTCCTTCGTTTCAGTGTACTTAATTTATTTAGGGAAATTGTAAATATTTTTTTGAGGAAGAGGAGCATGCATTATCTTTGGAGAAAAACTATTCAAATATGTGGGTAGCATGTTTATTATTGCACTACATATTTTGAGATATTGTTACTAAAAGCACTAGATACAGTCCAGAAGTATGCCCTTTGACCCAATGAGTCCACAGCAACAATCAAGCGTCCATTTGCATTCAACCTGCATTGGCCCTTTTTAAAATTCTGTGTATATTCTCATCAATTCTTAGATTCTACCATTCATCTTGACATTGGGACAATTAACAAAGTTGGCTTCCAACCAGTTTGTCTTTGAGACAGAGGGAGTATTGAAACTTGAAACATCTTACTTATTTCTCTGAATTCTACCTTTGCTGTTTTTAATATTGCCCTAAATAATATTGACTTTTAAATGTATCATTTGAGTAGTGGTACTGCTGCAAGAGAAGATTGAAATATTGTGGTGCTAACAGAAGGTGTGGATTCAAAGGGAACTAATGTAAATAATAGGGTCCTGCAGACTCTGCCCAGGGTCCTTAATTGGACAACCATATAAATAGTTTGGAAGGTAGTGTGAACCATTTAGATTGGGCTTTGGCTCCAAAAGAAGGGACTTGAGGTTCTCAATGTCATCTCAAATGTTCATTCAGCATTTTGAATGGTCATGGGGTAGGAATTACCATCAGTGAGTGGGCATATTAAACTTTTTCAAACATCTTTGACTCTTCTTCTGATGTGAGAGCTCAGAATAGTGTCTGTTTACCATGTTTAGCATTGGCAAATACATGAACTGAATGTCAGAGCTGACTTGAGTTCATTTTGGTATTCAGTGCTTGGATAGGTACATTTACATCATTTAAAAGACATTTGGACACGTTCATTGACAGGAAAGGTTACAAGGGATATGGGCCAAATGCAGGAAAATGGGATGTTCGGAAGGTACCTTGATCAGCATGGACGAGTTGGGCTGAAGGCCCTATTTACTCAAGAACAAAAGAAATAGGACCAGGAGTAGGCCATTTGATCCTTTCGAGCCTGCTCCACCATTCAAAAAGATTATGGCTGATCTGGCTGCTGTCTCATTTCCACATGTCTGTTCCCCATAATGCTTAATTCCCCTATTATCCAAAAATCTAAGATACTAAGATAGGTGGAATAGTGGATAATGAAGAAGGTTTTCAAGGATTGCAGAGGGATTTGGGCTGCTTAGAAAAGTAGGCTGAAAAATGGCAGATGGAATTTAATGCTGATAAGTGTGAGGTGCTTCATTTTGGTAAGAAGAATCAGTATAGGACATACGTGGTAAATGGGAGAGCATTGAGGAATACAGAAGAGCAGAAAGATTTAGGAGTAACGGTACATCGTTCCCTGAAGGTAGAAACTCACGTGAATAGGGTGGTGAAGAAGGCTTTTAGTATGCTGGCCTTTATCAATCATTGCATGGAATATAGGAGTTGGGAGGTGATGTTGAGATTGTATAAGACGTTGGTGCGGCCTAATTTGGAGTTCTGTGTGCAGTTCTGGTCGCCTAATTATAGGAAGGATATAAACAGAGTGGAGAGAGTGCAGAGAAGGTTTACCAGAATGTTACCTTGGGTTTAAGCATCTAGAGTATAGGGAGAGATTGGACAGATTAGGTCTTTATTCTTTAGAGCGTAGAAGGTTGAGAGGGGATTTGATAGAAGTATTTAAGATTATGAAAGGGATAGACAGAGTGGATGTGGATAGACTATTTCCGTTAAGAGGAGGAAAGATTAAAACAAGAGGACATGAGTTAAGAATTAAGGGGCAGAGGTTTAGAGGTAACATGAGGGGGAACTTCTTTACTCAGAGAGTGGTAGCCGTGTGGAATGAGCTTCCGGGAGAAATAGTGGCGGCGGAGTCAATTGTATTATTTAAGAAAAGGTTGGACAGGTATATGGATGAGAAGAAGATGGAGGGTTATGGGCATTGTGCAGGGAGGTGGGACTAGAAAGGGTTGGCTCGGTGCGGACTAGAAGGGCCTAATGGCCTGTTTCCGTGCTGTAATTGTTATGTTATTATGTTATGTTAAATAACATGACAGCCTCTACTACTTCATTTAGAGGTGAATTCCTCAAATGTACCATAGTAGAAGCAGTTCCTTCTTGTATTGGTCTTAAACCAACTTCCCAAAATCTTGAGGTTATATCACCTTCTTGCATCACCTGACAGTGGAAACAGCCTTCCTGCTTTTTATCTTATCTATTTGTTTCATAATTTAAAAAAGTTTTTCTTCGATTCCCCCCATCCTTCAAAACTCCAAATGTGTATTGTTTTGTTATTCAATCTCTCTTCATAAGTCAACCCCTTCATTTCTGCAGTTGATCTGTAAGATGATTATAATATGTACGTTTGCTCTGTGACGCTTCCGCAAAACACAAGATTTCATGACTTGTTCATGACAATAAAATAAAATAAAATTCTGAAAATACATTCATTGAAATCCACTCACAAGATAAATTAACCATCAATGTTCTCTCCCGTGGCCATGTACTGCATCCAAAGACACTATATCCTTTTTAAAATGAGGAGACCAGAATTGGGTAAGTACTACAGATGCATCCTTACCAGCACTCTACAGTTTCAGTAGAACATCCCTGATCTAAGTTCAATCCCCCAAGAAATGCAGGCCAACAACCTATTTGCCTTGATTACCTGTTGCTCTTGTGAACTAATCTTTTGTGATTCAAGTACAAATATTCTCAGATCTTTCTGCTTTCTGTTTGCAATTTTTCATGATTTAAATATTTTCATACTATATGGCCATGGGAGAGGACACTGTTGGTTCATTCATCTTGTGAGTGGATTTCAATGAATCTTGTTTCAGAATTTTTATTTTCAGAATGTTATTGACATGAACAAGTCATGAAATTCAGTGTTTTGAGGCAGTGTCACAGTGCAAACATTCATATTATAACCATCTTACAACATTACTATATAAAAAAATAAAAATAATAATAATAGAGCACAAAAAGTAAGGCAGTGTCTTTGGTTCATTGATTATTCAGGAATCTGATGGCAGTGGGGAAAGAGCTGTCCTTGTGCTGTTGATTGCTTGTTTTTCGACTTCTGTACTTTTTTCCTGATGGTAGCAAAGAGGGCATGGTCTGGGTGGTGGGGGTCTTTGAGGATAGGAGCTGCTTGTTTTAAGACACCTTCTCGTGCAGATGACCTCGAGTGAAGTCTGGTTTCTATGATGTCCCAGGCTGAGTTAACAACCCTCTGGAGTTTATTCCTGATTTTGCAGAGAAGGTGCTGATGTTATCTGTCCAATCCTTCTCTGGTTATCCATGAGTCAGAAGCATACTGAAGGACAGGATTTGTTGCCTTCTGCTAGATTTGTGGCCTTGAACTTTAAGCAATCTTCAAGTACACAAGTAAAAGACAAAATTCTGTGAACACTGTGGTTAAAATAAAAACACAAAATGCTGGCAAAACTCAGCAGGCCAAACTGTCCTTTATGTAGTAAAGGCAGAGATACATAACTGGTGTTTCGGGCTTGAAGGAAGGAATTCCCAACTGTGACTTTGCCTTTGACATTGGCGCCTTCCACTCCACAACAAACTATCCATTCCATCTCCCACAGGGCATAATGCTAAATGAAGAACAAGCCTCAAGGGCCAAGAATATCCTTGATGAAGTACTAAAACTTGAGAGGAGCTTTGGTTGCAAATTCGCAGCTTAATCTTAATATAAATGCATGCAGTAATGCAAATGGCATATGAGACCGTGTATAAGGATTTAGAATGTTATAAAGAAAAAAATGCCTTTCTCTGCTGTTTTTGCACTACCTCAGAACACTCGAAAATGTTTTCCAGCCAAAAAAAATTACTGCTCAAACGTGTTTAAATAAAAGAAATCTAGTGGCTAATTTGTACACAGCAGGGTTCCACATTGTGATAAATGTATGCTAGATGGCAGTGAGGTGATGCACCTTTGAAAGTGCATCATGAAATCATTTGCTTGAGAAGATAAATGGGCCCTCAGCCAAATGACTCATCAGAAAGATAGCGCCTATAATTGAGGAGTATCAAACTGAATGTTTGCTTGGAATGGTCTTGATGTCTGTATTTGATTGATTGGAATGGTCTTAAACTATTTGTGAATAGACCTTTTGTCTTGCTGGTGAATGGGATGGGAGTAGGAATTTGCTTTTAGGGTTGAACAGTGATTATAGAATTCTCAGTGACAATTTACAAAAGACTAATGTTAAATGATTTTAGAACAAAGTTCGTTAGAATTAAATCAGGAATTAAAAATAACAAATAAAACATTTCATTTTTGTCATTGGAATAGATAAACCAGAGCAATCCAATTACAGTCCACTGCTAAAGATCCAACTGCGCTGGGTAGGTCACGTCTCCAGAATGGAGGACCATCGCCTTCCCAAGATCATGTTCTATGGCGAGCTCTCCACTGGCCACCGAGACGGAGATGCACCAAAGAAGAGGTACAAGGACTGCTTAAAGAAATCTCTTGGTGCCTGCCACATTGACCACCGCCAGTGGACTGATCTCACCTCCAACCGTGTATCTTGTCGCCTCACAGTTCAGCGGGCAGCAACCTCCTTTGAAGATGACCGCAGAGCCCACCTCACTGACAAAAGACAAAGGAGGAAAAACCCAACACCCATCCCCAACCAACCAATTTTCCCTTGCAACCGCTGCAACCGTGCCTGCCTGTCCTGCATCGGACTTGTCAGCCACAAACGAGCCTGCAGCAGACGTGGACATAACCCTCCATAAATCTTCGTCCACGAAGCCAAGCCAAAAAAAAGAAGATAATTACCGATGGTCTTTTTCTCATTTTTTTGTACAATACATCATATAATCTAGGAATTTTCAACTGTATTCCCAAGAACTTTCACTTGAATCTGGTGCCAGAAAAGTTAAAATATGTCACACTGATGTTTGTATCATCTCTGTGCCCTCCATGAGCAACAACAAATTTGTTTGGCATTGCTGACTTGTATGACTTGCTGTTTGGAATTGCTGCCTTTCCCTAATGTTTCTCCATTAGAAATTATGGTAACAGGGCCCACAATCTCTGGCATTGCCAATGTCTTTTTAAGAAATGAGGAATATTTACTATTTTTCGGTCATCTGGCACAACCCCTGTGTCCAATGTAGTGTGAATGGTTTAAGCAGCCAAACCTATCTACTGTCAGTTCCTTAAGTAATTTTAGATATGTTTCATGTGGTCCTGGTGCTTCATGAATATTTAAGTTCACAGTTTTTTTAATGGCCATTTCTCTACCAACCATCCAGCCTGATTCAGTAACAAAAAGGGTTAAATTTTGCTGAGGCAGGGTGGGGGGAAGTATATGCATTACATTTTTATGTAAATTCAATTCTCAATTTTCTTGCATTGCAAAGCAAAACCTGAGATGGCATAGCACAAGGCTAACCAGGAACCTAGTGAACAATGGAATGTCCAATTTCTCATCTCAAAGTATAACAATTGAGAAAGAAATAGAAGAACTTCCAAGAAGTAAATTGGATGAATTGGTGTCTAGTCTGATACAGAGGGGGTAATAGTAAGGGGGGTCTTCCAAAAGGGATCAACTCAAAGAAAATAAAGTACAAAAGCAACAGATCTGTAATCTTAAGCAGAAAAAAAGGTGTTTCTATGGAGGGTCTCTGCTTCAAGGCCACCTACATTGGTGGAGAAAATCTGCACTTAACTTTTTATAGAGCATAAAGGCTGCTCCAGTGTTGCTTTTATTGTTCACACCTCGGTATGTCCTCTAGAGCTGGTGTAGGTGGAGTGACTGTGGCAAGCAATGGCCCTCTTCATTACCCATAATCCCTCACGCAGCTGGAACCGCTCTGCATTTCCAGCTGTGTGGGGGATTATGGGTAATGAAGACAGCCGTTGATCATTCTTCTGCCTAACACTGCCACTCCAGCTCAGTGCTGGAAACGGAGAAGTGGCAATTTCAATCCCATCCAACATGCAGGTAGATTCTGTAGGACTCTTTCACCACACCCCCTCCTGAAATATTAACTATTTAATTCATGTACATATCAGAAAGTAAACATTGTTGTGTATTTCTTCAGGAATCGGCACCAGACTCAACTTGGTCCTGGGTCACAGGCTGACAGAATCACCGTGATATCATCAGCCCATGCCTAGCCAGCTGCTTGCAGTGGCAGTATATTTATGAAGTGAGGTGAAGTGCTCCACTCCACCGCTGGGACTATCCTCTGGAAGGATCGGAGTGGGCATCTTGGAGGTGCTTGCAGAGCATTTATGAAGGTAGGGTAAGCGACATAAGGTTGGAGAATCTCTACCTTTACAGTTGCATTTTTTTACTCTTTCAAAGGGCCTAAAGATTGCTGGAGAAACTTGCAGGTCAGACAGCAGTCAGTAGTAGAACTGCTCAAAAGGTGGTGAACAAAGTTATTGTTTCAGCAATTTAATTTAAAAAAAAAATATTTTGTTTAACATTTATATCACATTGAAAGGTACATATATATAAGTGCATTAATATCAAGTTACATGTGAATATTTTCAACCCTCCCAAATTTTCTCCCCATCCCTCACCCCTGCAATTTAAATTGAAAATCTTAATAATGTGAAGCGTGATATTGCTAAAAGTAAAGATAGAAAATGCAAGAAATTCCTTGCAGGTTATGTTACATGTGCGGAGAGAAACAGGGATGATCAGAAAGAAAAGCTATTGACCAGAAATATTAATTAGTTTCTCTATCTACATAGGCTGTCTGCTAAATATCTCAGTCCATATTGTTTCCAAATTGAATCTGAATCATATTGTACCAGTGATTACCCATTCATAGTAGTTTCCTCTATTAATTACAAATCTTATTTGAATTGTTTTGATGTGCAAATCCAGAAAATTCTCAAAAATAACAGGGACACCAAAAGGGAGATACTATTTTTAGTAAAGCAAGTAGAAACGGCAAAATCAGCATCAAGTTTTGGCAATCCGGGCCTCTCCTCAGAGTTAGAGTCATTGAAATGTACAGCATGGAAAGTCTATTCAGCCCACCACATACACACTAATCCCATCTTCCAGCACTTGCCCTATGCTGTACTATACCAAAGTAATGAAAATATTCATCCAGAGATAACTTAAATCCTGTTAACAAACCTATTTCAACCTCTGTCTTGGGCAATGCATTCTTGGAACTCAAAGGTCTCTGTTGAACAGGGTCTCATCAAATCCCTTCTGAATCTCTTCCACCTTGTCCTAAATATTGTTGGACAATTTGAATATTAACAAAATTGTGCATTGTTGGCATGCCATCATTTCTCCTTGAATTCTTTTTATTGTTACTGTAAATTGTTAACTACTGTATTTATTTACCAAATACATTCTGTTTCAAGTATAATATCATTCAATTTAGTCTTCCAGAATCTATTCCGTTTTTGATTCTTCTTCATTGCATGTGTCCTCATCAACTGAGGGGCAGACAAATGGAACAGTTTCTATCTTAACTGTAATGGTGCAGGCTATTATTTAATATATTTAAAGTTCCAAAGAACAATATTTTATTCTCTGCATTGTTTGTGGAGATTTTGTTTTCTTAACTTCCTTTCCTCTAAAGACAACCTAATTGGCGGCTTCTCTTTGGTTCATTTACGGCACCAAAACGTTTAATTATTTAGCTTATGGTTTTGGTGTGAAATATTGGTGTCTATAAAAAACATATTCCACATGCAAGAGCACCTTGATCTTAAAACCCTCACCCTTAATTTCAAATACATTCATTTTATTATCCTTCCTTTACTTCTGATTCCTCCCTGACCTACAACTCCAATAATATGAGATTATTACTGTTTCCCTTATGAAATTATCATATGAATCCATTTATATATTCAACAATTTGATTAATTTATGCATAGGATAAGATTTCTTTTGTATTCCATTAATTTCTAATATCTCAATTTCCATTGAGCTAGAGCCTATTTTAGGCTTATTAAGTGGGCATTCCTGAGTATCCAAGAGATACTCTTTGTTTAAAAGAGAATTTTTTTAAGCTTGTTTGGAGGGACTAAAATAGTACTTTGTATTCCAAGTGGCTCTTCAGTACAGTGAGTGAGCAAAACCCTGCCATACTTTATATGTTCACTGTATATACCAATGATCTGGATATCAGTTGAGGGTGTTTTGTATTTTAAGCACTTTACCCAGTGGTTGTGCTTTTCTGTGGCCTGGCTTCGAGTCACACAGTCTGTATCTCTTCTCACTTTTTCCACATTGTCGGAGGTGGTCATGTGATGGAGTAGTGGCTGGTTAGGGAAAACCAGTCCTTCACAGAGAAATTTGGAAAAAAAAGTAGAAAAACAAGGCAGAGAAGAAAAATATTAAAAAGTCACAAATGAAAAAGTATAAGAACAAGTTGAAGATGGCTCCAAAGGGGGAAAAGACTACAATGTCAAGTAAAGAAGAGATAAAGAAATTGCCAGAGAAAAAAGAGGAAGGCCTTACCAGTCTCCGAGCGCAGGAAGCTCTTCCCAAGAGGATGGCCCGATCAGTGAAGCTGGTGAGCGGCAGCTGGGTGGCAACATCCCCCAGGGCAGTCTTGAACTTTGGCTTGCAGAGCCTGAAAAAGAAATACCAGCGGTACGCATTGTAGAGAGGACGATGGTGGGAGTGGACGTTGAATTGGCAATGGGAGAAGCTGCAGAGAAGACACCGAATGAAGCAGGATCAACACGGAGCCAAGAAATGGAGCTAGAGAAAGAAGATCGAGGAAGATAAAGATTACAAAAAAAAATACAAGGTAAAAAACAGAAGCAAATGATTGATAAGAAATACCTTGACAGTCAAATAAAGATTCTAATGGAAACAATAATGGTTGAGCTCAGTACTAAAAAAAAAACCGATAGAGACAGATGTAAAAATGTAAAGAATGGAGAATGCTATGGCAGATATGAGAAAACGAAGTGATGAAGTGGAAGACAGAGTGATCGGTGTGGAAATGGAGGTGACTGAGTTAAGAGAAAAATTGGAAGATAGAGATAAGGAGATTAAGAAAATGTATGAGTTTTGGCCCAAAAACTTGACATTTTAGAGAATTTTAGCAGAAGTAATAACATAAAAATTGTGGGCCTGAAGAAGGGGCAGATATAAAAGGATTAATAAAAATATGGATCCCACCGATCTTGGGAGTGGAAGAACTCCAAGAAGAAATTGAAATTGAAAGAGCCCACGGACCATTGGTGTCAAAGCTGCAGCCACAACAGAAACCGTGATCCATACTAATAAAACCACTATGATATACTGCAAGAGAGAAAATATTGGAACTGGCAATGAAAAGAGTGAAACAAAATAAGGAACCATTGGATTATAATGGGGAAAAAAATATTTTATTACCCAGATATTAGCTTTGAACTTTTAAGGAAGCAAAAGGAGTTTAATTTAGCAAAAACTGTACTATGGAAAAAGGTTATAACTTTGTGTTACGGCATCCAGCACTGTTGAAGATATTCATCCCTGGTGGGCAAAATAGACTGTTTTCAGTTCTAGAAGAAGCTCGTCACTTTGCAGACCAATTACCAAATAACCAACAAGAAAAAGAGTAAAGGAAATACTAATAGGACTGTTAAGATAATGTATTTAAATCAGCTGGAATGTTAATGGTTTGAGTACAGATGTTTTAGGGAAAAAAGAAGTTAAGAAAAAAGGCTTTGTTATATTTTTAAGAATAATATATAGTGATTTCTCTGGGGGAGGGCTAGAAAGGGGGGGGGGGGAGGATCTGCCCACTGCAAAATCTATTGACATTTGCGGTACATACTGCAACCCATGTAGAAAAGGGATTTGTGGTTGTGTTGTGAGGTGGCAAGGGCAACTCAGTAAAGGGGGATTTAATGTTGTTTTCTTTAATAGTATTTTTTGGTTTTCTTATGGTTTTTTGTTATTTTCCTACTAGTTGTGTCGTCGCATATAGTAAAGAGTAAGAACAATCTAAAGAGTGATTTTAGAAGAAGGGAGATGGAGGGGTTGAAGAGGTGGGAGAGAGGTGAAAACTGACAAATTATTCAAACAGTCAAAACCTATTCGAGGATTGACATGTTCTTGTTGTCGGCTCAGATTCAGGGGAGAGTTCAAAAGACCAAATATAAGGCAAGACTTTTATCAGAACACTCACCCTTGTTATTGACAATTGCTTTAGAGGATATTCCGCCAAAAACATATAGATGGAGGATAAACCGTATATTGTTAAAAAGGTGAGACTTTTGGGAATACACAGAACAACAAATCAAAATATATTTAGAGACAAATACAAATTCAGTTAACAGACAAATTTATATTAAGGGATGCAATAAAGGCCTTTATTAGGGGACAAATAATTAGTTACACAATCAAGATTAAAAAAGAACGTGATCAGGAAATAGAACAGTTGGAAAAAGAGATAGTAACTATAGAAAAAAAAATTAATGAGAAGGGAAGATAAAGAAAAAGAGCGAATTGGCAGAGAAAAAAATTAAAATATGAAACATTGCAAGCATATAAAGTGGAAAAAATACATTATGAAAACAATACAAAGATATTATGAATTAGGAGAGAAAACCCACAAAATATTGGCTTGGCAAATAAAAACAGAACAAGCAACAAGAACTATCATAGCAAAAAAGAAGGAAGATGTAACAGATTTCATATAACCCAATTTTTTGAAAAATTATAAACAATTGTATCAAACTGAAAATCCAGGGAAAAATGACAAAATAGATGAATTTTATCAAACATTGAATTTCCCCAGTTACAATTGGAAGATCAGAATAAATTACTAAAACCCCTGACAATTACAGAAATACAGGATACATTAATGACATTACCAAATAATAAAGCGCCAGACAAAGATGGATTCCCTACAGAGTTTTATAAGGTATTTAATAATCTATTAATTCACAAGAGCAACTTGTCCGTGAACTACTCTTTGCAGACGATGCCACTTTAGTTGCCCATTCAGAGCCAGCTCTTCAGCGCTTGATGTCCTGTTTTGCCTAAACTGCCAAAATGTTTGGCCTGGAAGTCAGCCTGAAGAAAACTGAAGTCCTCCATCAGCCAGCTCTCCACCATGACTACCAGCCCCCCAACATCTCCATCGGGCACACAAAACTCAAAACAGTCAACCAGTTTACCTATCTCGGCTGCACCATTTCATCAGATGCAAGGATCGACAACGAGATAGACAACAGACTCGCCAAGGCAAATAGCGCCTTTGGAAGACTACACAAAAGAGTCTGGAAAAAAAAACAACTGAAAAACCTCATAAAGATTAGCGTTTACAGAGCCATTGTCATACCCACACTACTGTTCGGCTCCGAATCATGGGTCCTCTACCGGCATCACCTACGGCTCCTAGAACGCTTCCACCAGCGTTGTCTCCGCTCCATCCACAACATTCATTGGAGCGACTTCATCCCTAACATCAAAGTACTCGAGATGGCAGAGGCCGACAGCATCAAATCCACGCTGATGAAGATCCAACTGCGCTGGGCAGGTCACGTCTCCAGAATGGAGGTCCATCGCCTTCCCAAAATCGTGTTATATGGCGAGCTCTCCACTGGCCACCGTGACAGAGGTGCACCAAAGAAGAGGTACAAGGACTACCTAAAGAAATCTCTTGGTGCCTGCCCCATTGACCACCGCCAATGGGCTGATATCGCCTCAAACCGTGCATCTTGGCGCCTTACAGTTCGGCGGGCAGCAACCTCCTTTGAAGAAGACCGCAGAGCCCACCTCACTGACAAAAGACAAAAGAGGAAAAACCCAACACCCAACCCCAATCAACCAATTTTCCCCTGCAACCGCTGCAACCGTGTCTGCCTGTCCCGCATCAGACTTGTCAGCCATAAACGAGCCTGCAGCTGACGTGGACATTACCCCTCCATAAATCTTCGTCCGCGAAGCCAAGCCAAAGAATTCAGCTGCCCTTAGAGGTAATGAAACAGATGGAAGAGACCCAGAATTTGCCTGACTCATGTTAAACGGCAATAATTACAGTAATTCCAAAAACGGGAAAAGATCCGCTATCACTGGCATCATATAGACCAATATCTTTGCTAAATACAGATTATAAATTAATAGCTAAATTACTAGTGAATAGATTGACAGACTGTGTACCGAAATTAGTGATACTATTATCAGATAGGATTTCTTAAAAATAGAAGAGCGGCAGATAAAGTCTGAAAATTTATTAATTTAATCCATACAGCACAAATAAATAAAACACCAACTGTGGCAGTAACTCTTGATGCGGAGAAAGCTTTTGATAGGGTGGAATGAAATTATCTTTTTAAAGTACTACTGAAATTCAAATTATTGGAAAAAATTATTAATTGGATTAGAGCACTGTATAATGGTCCTTTGGCAAAAGTGGTAACAAATGGATAGGTTTCAGACCACTTTAAATTGAGTAGGTCAACTAGGCAGGGATACCCATTATCACCTTCCTTGTTTGCTTTGGCTATAGAACCATTGACAGAACCGATAAGAAAAGAACCTATGATAAAGGGAATAAAAGTAAAAGAGGAAGAATTTAAAATTAGCTTATTTGTGGTTGATATTATAGTTTATTTAATGGACCCAAATAAATCAATAAAAAGGTTATATACAAAATTGAAAGAATATGGGGTGATATCAGAATTCAAAGTTAATATAACAGTGAAGTGATGCCAATGAACAAAGTCAATTATACAAAATGTTAAAAGGAATCCCCTTTTAAATGGAAATCACAGGCCATATGTTACCTTGATATCAGGATAGATAATAATTTAAATCATTTGTATAAATTAAATTACCAACCATTAAGAAAAAATTATACAGGAAGATTTAGAGAAATGGAAAGATTTACCATTAACTTTAATAGGGAGAGTAAACTGCATCAAGATGAATGTATTTCCACGGCTACAATATCTGTTCCAAATACTACTGATTCCCTTGACCGGGGAATTTTTTTAAATGAAACTAAATAAATTAATAAGAAAGTTTTTACGAAAGGGTAAAAAATCAAGTGTGGCTTTGGAAAAATGAACATGGGTGTATAAACAAGCAGGATTGCAGCTACCAAATTTCAAAAACTATTATAGCTAAGATATCTATCAGATTTTTATTAGACGGGAGAAAAACTGATTGACTCAAGATAGAATTATATAAATTAGGAGAAAAGGTCCCAGAAAATTTACTCTATAAATGGGATGAGAAACTGGTGCAACACAACAATCTACCAATACTTCATCATATACTAAAAATATGGAAGAGAATATATCTGGAGTGAAAGATCATAAATTATCAAATACCAGAAATGTTACTAACACAAAACCCATTAATACCTTTTACAATAGACAATTTATTTTTTAAGGAATGGGCAAGAAAAGGAATTAGAAGAATAAAAG
The DNA here is from genome assembly GCF_036971445.1 of Narcine bancroftii. NCBI lineage: Eukaryota > Metazoa > Chordata > Chondrichthyes > Torpediniformes > Narcinidae > Narcine > Narcine bancroftii. Next base: position 105,726,525 of record NC_091476.1, on the reverse strand, counting down.
ATTACTTTTTGGGAAATAATTTATTAAAATTTGAACAGTTAAAAATAAATACAGAATATCACATGGTACAATATTTTCATATTATCAGTTGAAAATGTTTTTTTTCGAAATTTATTTATAGTATCTCCATACATTCATTTCAAATTGACTTAGTATAATATTACATAATAGATACTAAATAATTTTCAAATTTTCACCCCCCCCCCCACCTCCCCTAACCCCGTAGGAAACCACCTTGTGGTGGTTAATTCCCAAAAACCCAAATGGGTGTGGTATAAACCACAAGTGGCATATGACTTTCGGGAGCAGAAGTACCACTCCCTCCCCCCCCCACCCCAGGCAGACAAAATACACGTATAAACCGAAAAATCATAATTTCTTATATCCATAAAACCCAGGTCCATCAATTTAACCAATCTTATTCATAAACTCTTTTTTTTTGAAAATCCAAACTTGATATTAAATTTTGCACCCTTTGCACCCTCCCAACACTGAGTTAAACATTGTTTACAATCAATAAAAGTTTTTTTTTAATTTTTTTTTCAAGTCTTCCTGAATTTCATCCACTGAATTAAAACACCTCTGAACATCCCAGTTCAACACCGAATCTTCCATTCTTCTCAGTCTCAAGTTGAATTTGTAGCTTACTTTCAAAAAAAAGTTTTGTTTTTTTTTCAAATCTTTTAAAATTTTCTTGAACATAATTCCTTCGGTCTTGATCTTCTAAAGCATCAGTGTTATTCATAAGTTCTTTCTTCTGTGTTTCCCAATTTAATACCAAATTTTCCACTTTGTCAATCTTCTCAATGTTAAGTTGAAATTATTGTTTATTTTCAAGAAAAACTTATTCAAAATTTTTAACTCTTCTTGGACATTGCTCCTTCGACTTTAATTTTATAAATCATCAATCTTGTTCATAGTTTCTTTCTACTGAATTTCCAAATTTAATAATAAAGTTTCCGTTTTTTCCAATTTTCTCAATATTAAACTGATCTTGTTGTTTAGTTTAAAAAAACCTTTTCAAAACTATTAAAATCTGTTTGCAATGTATGCATACTCACAGATAATAAATTCACTCTTCTAATATTCCATCCAAAAAAAATCACTAATAAACCTTATTGCAAGTCAAGGAGTTCCATATATATGTTTATCTTCAGAAAATATTTCAAATATTTCAAATCAACATTCGTCGCCATCTTTCAAAAAGGAGTCCGAAATCAACTTTAATAAGTTCTGTTCTTGAGAAAATTCCAGCACCAACTCCGGCTCTGTCTGGGCAAATAGGTCAAATTTCTTCCAAAGTCAAAGAATGTAATTTTGTTCTGTATTTATAGATAATAAATTCATCCTTCCGATATTCCATCCAAAAAAAATCACTAATAAACTTTAATGTTATCTGGATTTTTAAAACTCACGGACAACCAATGCCAATTACTGCAATTTATCTTCATAAAACATTTCAAATCAATATTCATCACCATCTTTCAGAGGGGTGTCCAAGGCCAGCTTATCCGACAGTCCAATTAATGAGCTCCATTCTTAAGAAAATTCCAGCCTTGACTCCGTGGTTCTGTCTGGGCAAGTAGGCCGAGTTTCTTCCAAAGTCGGAGAGTGTAGTTTTGTTCTGTATTTGAACTCTATTTTCCTTAATCTTTATTGCCATTTTAAACATCTTTCAGAGGGGTGTCCAAGGCCAGCTTATCCGACAGTCCAATTAATGAGCTCCGTTCTTAAGAAAATTCCAGCCTTGACTCCGTGGTTCTGTCTGGGCAAGTAGGCCGAGTTTCTTCCAAAGTCGGAGAGTGTAGTTTTGTTCTGTATTTGAACTCTATTTTCCTTAATCTTTGTTGTCATTTTAAACTAAAAACAATTGATAAACAAAACAAAGACTTTTAACAGAAAAGAAATATTCTTAAAACGGGTATTTATATAACTGCCTGGGGGAGACCGGGAATGCACGTCCGCTCCCTACGCCATCTTGCCACGCCCCCCCAGTTGAAAACGTTTTTAAAAGAAAAGTTGGGAGCTAGCCTAAGATTACCTGAGAGTTGCTGCAATGAATACTTAATTACAGACATTGCGATAGTTAAAATAATTTTTATTACAAGAATGTATAGCAAATTGTAATACAAGGAAAATGATGAAGCAATATATAAACCTAAAAAAGGTTGGGAAAAAAATTTAAATATATGAATAAAGAATGAAACGTGGAAGGAACTATGAGCAGGGACCATGAGTAATACAATAAATACTCGGTTTTGTAGGACTCAATACAATCGGCTTTATGGATTATATGTTACACCTCAAAAGTTAAAAGAATGGAATCCAACAATATTGGGCATTGTAAACAAGAAATTGGAACATTACAAGCAATTTAGACATGTACAAAAGTGAAAATATTTTGGGAGGATTTGAACCTAATATTAAATAGAATTACAAAAATAGGGTGCCAAAAGATCCAAAAATCTTCCTGTTAAACAACATAAAAGACAAAGAATTAGGCCTAAAATTAGACAGGGCTCAAAAAAGCTTCATTATGATTGTGCAAAAAAGTGCATAATGATAACTTGAGAAATGGAAGCAACCTTAAAAATAAAACAATGATACATGGAAATGAACAAGCGTATTCCATTAGAAAAAAATTACCTCCAATCTAAAAGACTTTATTTGAACAAATTTGGGAACCATACATGGAGTATATTAGAAACCGCCAATTTCAAACCTCCACCTCTTAAACTGATAAGATACGTGTGAAAATATTTAAATATGAAATTTTGGACAAGATTTCTTTATTTCTTTTCTTTTGTGTTCTCCTATCGTTTATTTATTTTTCTACTTTCTCTCTTTTCTTTCTTGCTTTAAGTTATAGGGTGTAGGGATGGTGGGAGGAAGGGGGGAAATGAAAATGTCACTGCATATTTTAACGATGAATATTTGTATATATGATGAACATGATTCATGGTGAAGTATTAAATAAAAAATGATAAAAAATCTTTTGCACATTATCAAGGGTTCCTGCTTATTTATAAATGCGACTTGCCATATCTCTCGGGTCTCTCCCATCCTCTGGGATTGTCCCATATTCATTCTCTCTCTTTGTAGTTATGTCCATTTGCTGCATTTTGCCTTTGTGCCTCTGTTTCCTTCACACAAACTTATTCTACTGGAAACTTGCCAGCCTAGCAGAAACATCTTCCTCTAGCAAAAAAGATCCTGCATTTCTTTACATAGAGGAAATTATAATACTCATATTCTGAACGTGCATAACACGAGATACAAGTCCTTCAAGTTTGAGAATATCTTGTTTCTATTTGAATTCTGAGAGTCCTGTGAGAGGCTTTGTTGCCATTGTCAGAGTTAAGGTGCTTGTGATTGTTTCCAGTGTGCTAGTTGAAATTGTATGTAGTCTTGTTTCAGCATTGAAATGATGAATGCTGCCTAACCATTCCCAGTATCAGTGTTAGTCTATCTGTATTTTGATAATCACATGTATCAACATACATATGCAAGAGGTGCCAGATGTGGGTTTATTTATGTCTATGGGTGCAGTAGAGCCTAGGTTCCAGTCACTTGGCATCAGATCATAACTGTTCTCCATCAAATCTATGTGGCTGATCTGCTATTGCACATTAAAAGGAATTATGCACAGATAACTTCCACTCTTCCTTCTGAGGGTTGAGCTTGGAGCCTCCAACTTAATAGATAGTCCCAACAGTGAAAAGATTAAATGCTAGTCCACATTCAGAGTTTGAGAACTTGGGCACCTTGACATTGATGTTGGTGCTCACTCAGGCTGAGGTATTCATCAAGATGGTAAATATATATTTTTTCCAAACCACGAAAGTGGCAAAGGAATACTGCTGTCAAGCTATACATGTAGATAGGTAAGTCTGTATTGACTTATGGGGAAAAAAACCCTGATCTTCCTGAATAGAGAATATCGATCCTCTTGGATAACTTCAGTGACAGGATCATGAAAGATGTAATCTTCTAACAAAGTGTAAATGGCAAAATAAAAAGCTAACTTCTGAGCATTCCTTCAAACAAAATAATTTTGTCATGTTAATAGCATGTTTTTCCAGGGATTAAAACACAAAACTTAATGACATTATCTCCTACTCAAGCTCTGGAACTCATTAAGTGTATCATATAACAAGCATATTTGCTTGCACCATGTTAAGTGCTAATGACTGTTGGAGTGATAACTCCCTATCTTCATAACTCTGTAATGTTCATCTGTCCAGCCCTAAAACAATGCCAGCAACAGAAAGGTTGACTCAAAAAATGAGTTAAAAGTCAGACCAATCTTGCAGAGAGAAATCTAACAGTTCACAGCAAATTAAGTGATGGGCAATCAAGTGACTCCATGAGGGAGTAGATAGGAGTCAAAAGGCTTTTATTAGCTTAGGCGTTAGCTGGAGCTCAGAGAGCGTCTGGCCTGGATCTGAGCAGGAAGTGTAAGGTAAAACATCATGAGATGGGAATGTGTAGGGAGTTACCCTGTACAGGGCAGTAACAAGAAGGGGAGGTGTCCTTGTACTCCTGTTAGGTAAAACATCATGAGATGGGACCGGAGAAGGAGTCACCCAGTACTAAGGAGTAACAGAATGCATCCTTGTACTTACAAGATAAGAGAGACATTGATGGATTGAGAGGCAGGAAGCTAGCAGGGAAAGGATAGCAACAGTTTTAGTCATTGGACAAGTAATGATATGATGATGTTCTAAACATGTATCCAAGGGTATAAAAAATCACCATTTTGCTGATAACGGCAGAATGCATTCTCCGACTAACTTTGTTGGTCGCAAGTGTTACAATCCGGTAATAAAGAACAAAGAACCCTGATTTCGACTCAGCCTGGTGTTTGTCTCACTCATTCATGAACAAAGCAGACCTAACAGAAGTGATGTGGGGTCAAGGTCTTGGGTCAGGACCTTTATTAGGAAATCTCCTGGGAGGGGTCAGAGGGAAGGAAGGGGTGGTACAGGCCAGTACATACAGTTATTACAGTGGTGTAATCCCTCATACTACCATATTAAGTCCATCATAATTAGCAATGTGATTTTTGGCTTCTCTATCAGAAAACAAAATGACCTAAAGAGCAAATGATGGATGGAAAGAACATTACTAAATCAGAAAATCATTAATAAATATGTTGTGCATGGGTTCTGCCATACTGTCAAGGTCAGCTGTGCATCAAAAACCTAAAGGCAACCCAAGAACCAAGAATGGAGGCAACCATTTTAAGAATTGAGAGGAAGCTAGCTCCAATTGGAAGGCATATCTCAAAGACCTCAATCATGACTGTCCTTTGCAAAAATGAGCTACTGGAGAAACACAGCAAGTCAGGCAGCATCTGAGGAGGAAAATGGACAATTAACATTTTGGGTGGAGATCTTTCATCAGTACTGAACATGGGTCCCATCCTGAAACCATGACTGTCCATTACTTTTGTCAGATACAACACTCCCTGCTGGATTCCTCAAACATCTTGTGTTTTGCTCCAGTTTTTAGCATCTGCGGTCTCTTATGTCTCCATGACTCTGTGCATAATTCCTTTTTCTTTTCCAAAGAAAATATCCATACCAACTTTTCTGTCAAGAATTTTAAAATTACCATATGTCAACTGAAAATATTTTCAAGTGTAAACAGTAATCCCACTAAAGTCCTAAAGTTTGTGGACAGGATTTTAAGTCACAAATTCACAGGCTCATACTGAGTAGAAATGGCCTCAGCAATGCAAGTAGCATCTGTGTTTGTATGTATCCTCATATTTGGCTGCTGGAAAACATTTTCCCTGTCTAACATTTGTTTCATGATGGTATTGAAACTGATTTTAACCAACAGATCTTCCGATCCAACTGTGGTGTGGACTAATGTAAACAAACCTACATCATTATCTCAATATTTTCACAATCCTTCTCACTGCCATGCTGTTCCTCATCTCCACCAAGGTTCCTTCTTACAGCACCACAGAGAAACTACTCAATTATGCTGCTATATTCCAAAACCAACTTTACCCCAGACTTAGTCATGTGTACATGTCTGAAACTGAGCTCTAAGTCATTCTGAAGCATAATTAGCCTTGCACATGTCCACAAACCAAAGGTCCTCTCTCCCACCCTGTCCCTGTTATACCACATTGACCTCCAACAATTAAGATTTGGAAAATTGTTTATAACCTCCAGGTTAGTGATCTCAGGATTGCTACCCGTGCCTTGTGTGAGGTTAGAAATAGGAGGATAATGCAGATGATAGCCCTTGGAAAATGTGACCCATTTCTCAAATTTTCACATTCACCCCTTGATGAATGCAGATCAATGATGATATTTGCAGTTATCTTTAGGGCATGAGCTCTGTTTCATGGCCCTTTTACACTGCCTTTAAAAGATGGGAATTAATCGCCTTTTAATCGCTTCACTTACGCAACAAATTTGGCGGGGGAGGGGTGTCATTTTCATCCAGGTTCCTGTGTAAAAGGTTCCACTGATCTGGCTTTTCTTGGCTAAGTATGAACAACCTGAGCTGGCTTTAAAAATGGCTGTTCACATGCCAATTAAATGGGATCGCTGTGTAAAAGGGGTTTCAGTTCACAATTGAGATTGTGTGGCACTGCGCCATTTAGGATTCATGTTAGGAGTTGTGCCCCATGTTTGGAATGATGTGTAGCAGTTTGACACTGTATAACTGTGGTTGAGAATGGTGCTGGTGTTAAAATTTTGGCGAGATGATGGCTGCACTGGAAATCATGTGACAGGAAAACAATGACACAAACTCCATAAAGTCAGTTCCATTTTAATAAAGCAACCCATGACAAGTTGTAGAATCTAGCTATTTCTCTGAAACAGCTTAAAGCATGGTGCAAATAATTTAACTGTTATTGATTGATGTAGTGGAACATTTATCAGCTTGACACGAATCACAATTCATTTGGAACTACCAGCTCTGCCAATGATAGACCTATATCGTCCTTAGGTGCCATTCATATGCCCAAGATGACCCACGGGAATTCGTCAACCCAGTTAGGTCCTGCAGATGCACCATAAGGGGTGATTTCAAATGCCTCTGGAACCTTTCTACTAGTCTGCTGGATTGTGGGTGGTATGCAATTGTGTGGTGCAACTTGGTTCCACTCAGGGTGGCCATTGCTGACCATAAGCTTGATGTGAAATGGGCACTCCTGTCAACATGATGTGTGCTGACAGACCAAAACATGATATCCTGGTGAAAATGAGGGCCCTGGTTCAGGTGTAGTCATGTTAGTCACGTCTGCCAGTGGAACTGCCTCTGGCCACCACTTGGCCCAATCCACTATAGTGAGAAGAAAATAGGAAACACGTGACACTGGCAGGGAGCCTACAATGTCCACATGTATATGGTCAAATATCCAATACATCATCTCAAAAGATTGTAGTGGGGCTTTCATGTGTTACTGGACTTTTGATGTCTGGCAATGAGTGCATGTCTTCACTCAATTGCTAACCTGTTTTTGAAGGCCATGCCACACAAATCTGTTGGCTACCATCCAGACAGTTGTTCTGATTGATGGATGTGCCAACCCGTGTACCGCGTCAAGTACCCGTTGCCTCTAGGCCACTGGAACGATTGGGTGAGGATGACCTGTAGATGCATCACACAGGAGTTTGAGCTCCCTCAGGCCCACTGGAATTTCTTCCAGCTGGAGGTTCAAGTCTCCTATTCTGTAATGTGGAATTTCTTTGTCTGCCTATTACGTTTTTACGAGCGCAACATAGTCCACCCCTTGTGTGGCGCACCTGCCACTACGTTGGCTTTCCTGAGATGCATTTGATGGCTGTCATGTACTCAGAAATATATGATAAATGTCTCTGTTGATGAGCCAACCATGAATACGATACCTTAGTGAAGGCAAATGTAAGCGGCTTGTGGTCCTTTAAAGCCACAAAATGCCTGACTTCTAGAAAGTACCTGAAATATCTGATAGCTAGGTACATTGCCAACTATTCTCGATCAAAAACACTGTACTTGAGTTCTGGTGGTCTTAGGTACATGCTAAAGAAATCTAATAATTTCCAATGCCCATCGATGTACTATTCAAGCACCCCTCTTACTGCCATACTGGACACATCCACTGTCAGTGCAGTTGGGACATCCATCTTGGGTGAACTAGCAATGCAGCATTAGACAGTGCTTCCTTGGCATTCTCAAATGCTGCCAACAATTCTTCATCCAAAGTGACATCTCTTTCCTTGCTAGGGTGAAGAGGGATGCATGATGCAAGTCACTGATGGTAGAAACCGGCGATAAAAGTTCATCATTCCAATGAACTGCTGGAGGCCTTTAACTGTGCTGGGCTTAGCAAATGTCCAGATCACTCAACCTTTGCCAGTAGTGGCTTTGCTCTGTGTTTGTCAATTTTATGGCCCAGGAAGTCGATGGTCACTAACCCGAACTGACACTTGGCCGGGTTGATGGTCAGCCCAAACTCATTCAAATGAGTGAAAATCTTGCACAGGTGGGACAGATGTTCCCCATGACTGCAGCTAGCGATAAGTATGTCTAGGTATATGAAGGTAAAGTCAAGATTGCGTCCCACTCTGTCTATTAAATGTTGGAAAGTCTGAGCAGCATCCTTGAACCCAAAAGGCATCCACCTGAATTCAAAAAGGCCAAAGGGTATAAATAATGGCTGTTTTGGGAATGTCATCTGGGTGGATGGGGATCTGGTGATACCCCTGGACCAGGTTTACCAGGTAGTGATCCAGTGTGGTAACCTTGTTCAACCTGCAGTAATCACCACAGGGTCTCTGTCTGCCTGCGGCCATAGGTACTATGTGGAGCAGGGAGGCCCAAGAGCTATCGGACCATTGTAGAATACCCATGTCCTCCATCTTTTCTAATTCCTCTTTGGCCTCTTTATCTGGAGGGAGCCTTCAGTTGATATGTGGTGCTGCACCCCATGTTTCGGCATTGCCAAGGTGAATTGCTGAGTAATTATTGCGGGAAATTCCACCAACAACCTAGCGAATTAATTCTCTGTAAGAGAAATGGAGTCTAAATGCGGGGCTGGAAGCTTGGCCTCACCTAGGGTGAAGGTCTGGAAAGTGTTGGGATGAACGAGCCTTCATCCCTCTAGATCAACCAACAGGCCATGTGCTCTGAGAAAACCAGCTACCCGTAGTGGTTGTGCGACCGCGGCCCATGTGATCATCCACATGAACTAAGAATTGCTGAACTGAAGTGGGATCCTACACATGCCAAATGTCTTGATAGTACTGCAGTTTGCTGCTTTCATTGATGGCCCAGGTTTTCTGTTATGTGTGTCACGCCCTGAAGGGGGAAGCAGGCTGATCTCAGCCCCTGTATCCACCAAGAAATGCTGGCCGGAATGTCTATCCCAGATGGATAAAAGGCTGCCTTTTTTTGGCCAGCTGCCACAGCCATTAGCAATGGTTGGCCCCAATGTTTCCCTGAAATGCACAGGGAGGTCGGCAGTGGCAAGCTTCTGCACCCCATTGATGATGGTAGAAACACCAGTGGGTGCTATCTTTGTCCTGCTGTCTCCTAGCCAACTGGTGGCCTGACAACAGATTTGATTGACCCTGCTGCTGTTCTAATGTTGGAGTTGCATAGTCCTGCCTCTGTGAGCGGGATCAGGTGACCTATTCTATGGATGTCATGCTTTCTTGCTTAGCCTGCCATAGAATGTCAGCAAGGGCCATGACTCTCCATGTTCACTGAAATCCAGCAGCATGTGGATATCTTCTGGCAACTGCTCCAAGAAACCCTGCTCAAACATGAGGCAGGGCCTATGCCCTTCCACTAGTGGCAGCATTTCATTCATGAGCATGGAAAGGGTTCTGTCTCCCAAGCCATCCAAGTGAAATAAACAGGCCGCTCGCTCATGTCGTGAGAGGCCAAAGGTATAGATGAGCAGACTCTTGAATGCCATATACTTGGCCTCCTCCGAAAGCTGCAGAAGAAAATCGGAAGCTCGGCATGATGTCTCTTGATCCATGGCACTTTCTACATAGTAGTACCATGTGAAATCAAATGTTATCTGCACGGTCAAACCATACATGTGGTTGTGAAGTCCAAAACATTAGCAGTTTCAGAGCCAAGGCATGCATCAAAGAAAATTTTTCCATGTTGATGTGCAAATATTGTTTGGACCGTCAGGGTCACCAATGTAGCAAAGTATTCTATACTGAGCTATTATAGATGTTGGTGTACATGTTGTGGAATTGCTGTACACATTGTCAAGTTGATGTATGCGTGGGGAATTTGATGTACACGCTGTGGATTCTAATGCAAGACTGACGCCGCCAGGCTTGCATGCTGAACTTGTATACATCCCTGCTTCTGTCACATGAACAGGAAGTGACATAATTAGTGATGTTATCAGCCCAGATAAAAACCTGTGTTGGAATGCAGGTCAATTTCTCGCGTTTTCTACAGCATGTCCACTATTTTGGGAGCCGGCTCACTTGCTGTTAAGTGGGTCACCACAGCCGAACATTTTGGGTTCAGTAATCATATTGTCATTAGTTTCAAGTTAATTATGGTTAAGGATAAGTCTGATCCATGAGTTGAGATTCTAAATTGGAGAAAGGCCAATTTTGTGGAAATTAGAAAGGATCCAGGAAGAATGGATTAGGATAAGTTGTTTTCTAGCAAGGATGTGTTCAGTAAGTAGTTGGTTTTCAAGGTATATTGGTGATCTGGTTAAGAGGATGAGAGAGATATATAGCAGGTATAGGCACAAGGAGCAAATGAAGTACTAAAAGAGTATAGAAATGTAAGAAAATACTTAAAAAGGAAATTAGAAAGGCAAAAGAAGACATGAGGTTGCTTTGCAAATAATGTGAAGATAAACTCAAAGGGTTTCTACAAGTATGCTAAGAATAAAAGAATAGTAAGGGACAAATTTGCTCCCCTAGAAGATCAAAATGGTCATCTCTGTGTGGAGCCTCATGAGATGGAAGAGATCTTAAACAGTCTTTTAGCATCAGTATTTACTCAGGAAACTGGCTTAGTGATTCAGGAAGGAAGAGAAAAAAGCAGTAGTGGGACTGCAACATATGGAGATTAAAGAGGAGGAGGAGCTTGCTGCCTTTCAGCGAATAAAGATACATAAATCCTCCTCCGGGCCTGACACAATATTTCCCTCGAACCTTGAGGGAGACTACTGTAGAAATTGCAGGGACCCTGGCAGAAATATTTAAAATGTCCTTAACCACGGGTGAGATGCCGGAGGATTGGAGGGTAGCTCATGTTGTTCTGTTGTTTAAAAAAGCTCCAAAAGTAAACCAAGAAATTACAGGGCGGTGAGCCTGACGTCAGTAATAGGTTAATTATTGGAGGGTGTTCTAAGAGATTGGATATACAGGTACACAATCCTTTATCCGGACATCTAAAATCCAGAAAGCTCCAAAATCCGGCAAGTGGGCAGAAACTGGCAGCGCGAGTCGGGTGGGGGTGGGGTGGGGGGGGGGGGGGGAATATGGCAGCACAATTTGGGTTGGCTTAAATCTGGCTTTCCGAAATTCAGAACAATCCGAAATTTGGAACACACTGTCCCCCAAGGGATCCGGCTAAAGGATTGAGTACCTGTACAAGTATTTGGTCCACCAAGGGCTGATTATAGATAGTCAGCATGACTTTGTGTGTGGTATGTTATGGTTAATGAATCTTAGAGTTTTTCAAGGAGGATACCAAGAAAGTAATGAAGGAAAGGCTGTGGATGGTGTCTACATGAACTTTAGTAAGGCCTTTGACAAGGCCCCACATGGCAGGTTAGTTCAGAAGGTTCAGACACCAGGTATCCATGGAGAGGTTGTAAACTGGATTCGAAATTGCCTAAATAGGAGAAGATAGAGTTTGGTAGTGGATGATTGCTTCTCAGACGAGGCCTGTGATTAGAGGTGTGCCACAGGGAACATTGTTATTTGTTGTTTATATCAATAATCTGGATGATAATGTGGGAAACTAAGATTGGAGGCATTGTGGACAGTGGGAAGGCTTTCAAAGCTTACAGAGGGATCTGGACCAACTGGAAAAATGCACCAGACAGATGGAATTTAATGCAAACGAGTGTGAGGTGTTGCATTTTGGAAGGATAAACCAAGGTAGAACATTCACAGTAAATGGTAGGTCACTAAGGAGTGCAGATGAACAAAGGGATCTGCGAATACAGATATGTAATTCCTTGAAAGTGGCATCACAGGTAGACAGGGTTTGGAATAAAGCTTTTGGCATCATGGCCTTCATTAATCAAAGTATTGAGTACGGGAGTTATAATGTTATGATGAGGTTGTGAGGCCAAATTTGGAATATTGTGTGCAGTTCTGGTCGCTAAACTACGGGAAGGATATCAAAAAGATTGAAAGAGTGTAGAGAAAATTTACAAGGATGTTGCAGGTCTTCAAGAGTTGAGTTACAGGGAAAGATTAAGCAGGTTATGACTTTATTCCTTGGAGTGTAGAAGAATGAGGGAAATTTGATAGAGGTTTACAAAATTATGAGAGGTATAGACAGTAAATGAGAATAGGCTCTTTCCACTGAGATTAGGAGAGATAAATACAAGAGGACATGGCTTTAGAGTGGTAAGGGAAAGGTTAGGGGGATTGTTAGGGGGAACTGCTTCACTCAGAGAGTGGTGGGAGTGTGGAATGAGCTGCTATCTGACATGGTAAATCCAGGTTCACTCTTAAGATTTAAGAATAAATTGGATAGATGCAAGGTTTGGAGGTTTGGAGAGGTTTGGAGGTTATGGAATGGGTGCAGTCACTGAGACTAGCAGAATGATGTATTGGCACAGGCTAGAAGGGCCAAATGGCCTGTTTTCTGCCCTGTAGAGTTCAATGGTTCTATAGCAAAGGTTTCAGAAATTTTCCTGGGAAAGGAGAGATTGCATGCCAATTCTCAATTTGTACTGTGGCTAGACTGAATCTCACTTTATAGCTTTTAAATTGCACTTGCCACTTTACTGCTCATATTAAAGAATTGTTAAAAGTATTTTTGTGCAGTTGATGTTTTATTGGAGGTTTGTAGTGGAACACCATTAAAGGTGCCAGTTTAAAATATTCAGATAAAATTGAAAAAAATAGTTATCTACTTCATTGTAACGGGAAGAGGATAAAATCACTGTTTATTGTCAATTTGTTTGAGATTTTTCATGATAAACAATATCTTCAGCAATATCTTAATTGTTAACCTATTCATCTCTAAGTGATCTGATCTCCAGAGATCAGAACCGATGTAGAGTGATATTCACTTTTGTTAGTACTTGGGTCTGCTTCGCGGTCACTTGGATAAGACAGCTAGCAATATCTTCTGTCTCTCTCAGATGGATGCCTCTCAATGTGGTATCCTGACCAATAATTGTCCCCCAAACAATTCCACAAAAACATATTTGGTTATTTTTTTACTGTATATGATCATTGCTTTGTGCATTTTCCTAATTACAGCAGTGCTGACCTCAAAATAAGACCTAATAATCAGTGAACAGTTATGCAACACTTTGATACATCGATACAAATTTTTATCAAAATGCTGAAAATGAATTGGAAATGGAGTTAAATATTTGGGCTGAGGAAACTGGCTGAGGAGTGGCTAATGGAATTTAACTAGGATAAACATGAGATATTGCATTTTGGTCAGTCAAACCAGGGCAGGACTTGAACAGTCAATGCCAGGCCCATAGAGGGTGTTGTAGATCAAAGAATCCTTGGGATTCTCTGTTTGTAGATCCCTGAAAGTGGAAACATGGGTAGAAGAAAACATTTGGCAAGCTTGTCTTTGTTCTGTCCATTAAGAACAGGAGCAGGGATGTAATGTTACAGCTGTACAAGACTTTAGAGGGGCCACATTTGCAGTATATGCAGTTCTACTCACCCAGCTCTAGGAAACATCATTAAGCTGGAAAGGCTGCAGAAATGATTGACAAAGATGTTAATGGAACTGAAGGGCTTGAGTTACAAGGAAAAGCTGGATAGCTTTGGACTTTTTTCCTCTGGAGTAGAGGAGGCTGAGAGATTAAAGAGATGTATAAAATTACAAGATGCATAGATAAAATGAATGGTCACATTTGAGAGGGTTCAGAGAAGGTTCACTGGGATGATTCCAGGAATGAAGAGGTTATTATAGAAGGAATGTTTGACTGTTTCTGCTCTGTACTTGTTGGAATAGGAGAATCTAATTGAAACATTTTGATTGTTAAAAGGCATGGATAGAGTAGATGTAGAAAGGTTGTTTCCCATGGTGGGAGAGTCGAGGACAAAAGGGCACAACAGGATTGAAGGGCATCTGCTTAGAAGAGAGATGTGGAGGAATTTCTTTAGCCAGAGGGTGGAAAATCTATGGAATTTGTTGCCACAGGCGGTTGTGGAGGCCAAGTCATTTGGTGTATTTAAGGCAGAGATTAATAGGTTCTTGATTAGCTGGGGACATCAAAGGTTGTGGGGAGTAGTCCAGGCAGTGGAGTTGAATGGAAAAATGGATCAACTCCATTGCTTCTATGTGTTATGTTTTTTTCTCTCTAGGTAGGAGAGTCCAAAAATAGAGGGTTTAGCTTTCAAGTAAATGTGAAGGTATTTAAATATGACCGGAGGGTGGTGGTTGTACAGAATGAGCTGTCAGAAGAAGCTTTTGAAGCAGGAACAATTGTGATATTTAAAAGATATTTAAATAGATACATTGATAGGCTAGGTTTGGAGGGATATGTCCTTAACACAGGGAAATAGGATGAGCTTGGATGAACATATGGTCAGCATGGATAAGTTATGCCCAAGGGACTGTTTCCATAACTCTAATTAAATAACATTGACACAGCCAACACCAAGTACAAATATGTTTTGCCTCAGAAGAATGAATGACAAATTGGTTGAGCTCTTCTCGTTCTTTACCCCTCAGCCCAACCTTTCAAGATCAAATCAAGTTTATTTTCATCTGATTGCACACATACAAACCCACAAATCCACATTCTCCAGTACTTGGTGGAAATCATGCAGACACACAACTGGACAGCACACTAACAGACAAACAAAAAATATGTAGTATTCAGTATTTTGGAAATAAGAGACTCTCGGCTGGTTAGTTTGAAAAGTTCCTTTGGTTGTGCAGCATTCTCACTGCCCGAGGGAGGAAGCTATTTCTTAGCTTGGTGATGCTGGCTGTGATACTCCTGTATCTCTTTCCTGACAGGAGCAGCTGAAAGATGCTATGTGTGGAATGGAGGGGGTCTTCAATGATTTTCAGACAATGTCCTTTTCAGACAATGATCCCAGTAGACCACATTGATGGGGAGGGAGACTCCAGTGGTCCCCTCTGCCACTCTTATGGCCCTGTTGATTGACCTCTGATCCATTTCTCTGCAGCAACTGTACCACACTGTGATGCAACTGACCAGGGAACTCATGATAGAGCTCCTGTAGAAGGTTGACATGATGGCAGCCAGTAGCCTTGCCTACTTCATTTCTCTCAGGTAGTGTAGTGGCTGTTGTGCCTTCCTGACAAGTGAAGAGATGTGTGTCCATGATAGTCACTAGTTAAGTGAACTCCAAGGAACTTAGTGCTCGCCACTCTCTCCATTATAGGGTTGTTGATGTGTCGTGAAGGGTGGTCAATCCTGGTCCTCCTGAAGTCCACAATCATCTCCTTTGTCATTGAGATTTGGGTTGTTACTCTTGTACCATATCACGAGATTTTCTACCTCTTCTATGTCATGTGACTCATCATTGTTGCTGATGAGGCCAACGAGGAATCTTTCCTGTTCCTACTAAATTAATGACTGCTGTTTTATTCTATCCGGATTTAGATTTAATCATGTATATGCAGTGGCATCATTGAGCTTTTTGAAAACATTTGTCATACCAGTCTCTATCAGTGTATCTTCAGATGTTCAGGCTATCTGAATAGTAACCTCTCAACTAATGGCTATGGCTCAGCAGGTGAACAGAAAACTAATTTTGGATTACTTTAAAGGGAAATGAAGTCTCTAGAGTGAGAGTGACAAGGAGATTGTGTGCACATTCAAGATTAATCTTTGTGCATACATTGATAGCCTCTGTAGCAGTATTTGTCTCAGAATTCTAACTAAAGCGACATGGATCCATTCCACTTTTCCTATTGTAGCAACAGGTCTGTGGTGGATGTCTTCTCACTGGATGCCCTGGAACACCTGGACAGTAAAGATGCATACATCAGGATACTCTTTATCAAATACACTTTGGTATTTAACACCATCATCCCTCAAAACTGATCAGCAAACTCCATGACCTGAGACTCAACATCCCACTGTGTGATTGGATCATTGATTTCCTCACCTCCAGTCCACAAATCTGTGAGGATTTCCTCCACAATCTCCATCGGCACTGGAACACCTCAGGGCTGCGTTCTTAGCCCCCTGCTCTACCTACTTTAAGGCTCAGTATGACAATAACACCATCAATAAATTTGCTGTTCGTACCATGATAATGGGTTGTATAACAAAAAGCGATGAGTCAGCACACATGAAGAGATTGAAAACTCGGTTGTATCACCAAATATCACCAAAGCTGAGGAGCTGATTGTTGACTTCAAGAAAGGAAAACCACAGGTATATGATCAAGTGATCATTGGGGGATCAGAGGTGAAGAGGGTGAGCAAATTTAAGTTCTTGGGAGTCAATATCACTGAGAATCTTTCCTGGACTAAACACGCTATTGGCATCATGAAGAAAGCACGTCAGCACCTCTACTTCCTCAGGAGTTTGTGGAGGTTGGATATGACCCCAGAAACCCTGGTAAGTTGCAGATGTGTGGTGGAAAGTGTGCTGACCAGCTGCATCACAGTCTGGTATTGTGGTGATATGTAATTACACCACTAGGTCACCAGGGGTCATCCCGGTGACCTTGTATAGAAAGCAGTCCAGAGAGCTACAGTCTAGCCTTCCAGGTTCATCTTACAGAGAGACAAGACCTCTTAGTATACATATTAGTTTATTAAATTGTACTGATAATAACCCCACCAGCAGTGTGAGTATAAGACAGCTTTAATTAACTCATTTGCTTATATTTATTTTCTGTTTACAGGTCTCCATTTGTTTGCATGTATACATTGTGTACAGTTTTTTGCACTACCAATAAGTTAATAAGTGGTCATTCTGCCTCACCCGCAGGAAAAGAATCTCAAGTTGTATGTGATGTCATGTCTACTCTGACAATAAATCTGAAAGAAAATGATGTTCATTTTGTGCAAGATAGATTTCTTGAACAAATGCTTGATCTTGATTGCTAATATTTGTCTTTTAAACCTTGTTTTTATTCTGAATATATATGATGAGTTTGAGATGTTTAGTTATTTGATTTGCTTAAAAAATGTTGTTGGGAATGTGTTCTCTATCAATAATTTCATCAAAACTGTAGCAAATTTACATTAATGGTTAACCTGCAAAGGAATTCCTGCCTCAAATAATTCTCTTTCTTTGAGCTGAACTCAGACATGAATGATGCAAGTGCTTTGTAATTGTGATTGTATTTTGCAGGCTGTCATAAATGTAATGCAAGCATACCTTAGAAATTGATTTTATTGCAAAACATGGGGAAATTAAGAGTCACTATTAGTATTTTCTGGCATCACTAACGGTAAGAGAAAGGGAAGCAAAAGAGAATACCTTCAGACTCGTTGAGTGTCTTTGGATTTGTCTCTGGCGCCTCTGCACTTACTGCAGCCACACAATCCTCTCTTTGATCCATTTGGTAACCCAAGCTCCAGATCAAAACCTCTGATACAATGTGCAAGCCTTCAGCACCTGAGGACCTCCAGGAACTTTTCTTGCCCTCAGCACCCCCTCGATACCTGGTTTCTCTGAGCTAGTCTCCAGCAATCCACAGCCAGT
The DNA here is from genome assembly GCF_036971445.1 of Narcine bancroftii. Taxonomy (NCBI): domain Eukaryota; kingdom Metazoa; phylum Chordata; class Chondrichthyes; order Torpediniformes; family Narcinidae; genus Narcine; species Narcine bancroftii. Next base: position 105,708,668 of record NC_091476.1, on the reverse strand, counting down.
GTGAGTCCTTCAGCTGCTGATCAGCTGCTGTGGCCACTGTCCTATCGGGTGTCTCTTATGCTTCTCCAGAGATACAGATATTTGTGCTTCCACTGGTTGATGGAATAAGCTTGAAGGGCTGAATGACCTATTTCTAAATATCAATAATCACATAGTTCTCGCCTTGAAGTCTCGACATCACTGAATAATTTGTGCTATCAAATACATAAGGCCTTCATCTCTGTGGCTGAAATTGGAGGAAATTGTAACTGGAGATCACAGAGACACTAAAAACTGAAGTAACTCACCTTTGAATAATACTTTAATACAATCTTTATCTTTGGGTGATCATTTAAAATATTTTATATAAATATTCAAAATGGAAAAGTGAGTTTTCTCAGTCTGTAGTTTACCAAAAATTTGAAGAAACCAGAGCTGATAATTTATGATTCAAGCTGAACCTGAACACTAGCATTAGTCCATACTGAAGAGCTTTAAGGTAATTTATTCTATGAATTGCTTTGAGACATTTTTGAACTACAAGTTGCAGTATAAATGCAGGAATTATTATTGCCTGCTGACATTAAGGCTTATTTTAAAAGCCCATTTATTATTTTCTACTGCCTGGAATTTGGGTACTGCACATTTCTTGATTCATTTCTAAAGGGTTGAATAATACTCTTGGTAGGTATGTAGCAATTAGAGACAAGGTTGTAGTTTATCAGTCACTTTTGAGAAGCCTAATGAATGAGTAGTTAGCTATTAGTTTCTTGAGAGACCCCTTGAAATTAGATTCTGAATTCAGTGCCATGATACTTTAAAATCTCAAATACTGCCTTGACTCCAAAAGATTCACATGGGTCAAATTGTGTTTTTTTTAAATATTTTGTGTCAAGGGCAGATTTTATGTCAAGGGCACATTGATTCTTAGTTGCATACACTGCAGATTTGTTCAGTTTAAATAAACAGTTTTAAAATATTTTAGATGTTGCACTGAGAGAGCTGGAAATGCAAATTATGTTTAACTCTTTCCATGTTAGATGCCTCCTTCTTTGGTCACACACACATTCACGTTCTGGATGTCCTGCAAGCAACAGTGTTGCCTGCAACTGAGATTCACTCCTAGAAACTGGACCGTAGTGCCTTTTGTTTTTTTAAGTTAGAATACATGGTCTTATTTGACTAATGTTAAAGAGACTATCATTTATCACTTTCGCTATTAATTGGATGAGCAGTAATTTCATCTGATTTATTTCTGTTAAAACAAAGCCATTAATTTCAATGTTTGCTATAAATTCCTTTTTCTGGCCTCTGACCCTATTCCTCATTCTTGATGGATACTGTATGTGAGGCTGAACCAAACTATTTTCCTCCATTCTTAAATCTCAATATTTTCCTTTTAAGAGGTCCATTAAGCTTGCAGAAACACTCTGTATGACTCTGTGTACAGGTCACTGTCAAGTTTTAAGTGATAGCATCATTTATGGCTTAGCATCTTCTGTTTTTTTTTTGTTGCAAGTTGCTTGTCAGTTTTAAATCCCCTTGTAAATGTTATCAAACATCAATGGATGTTTTTTATTTCTCCAAAATGTGAATTTGCAGTTGTCGTATTATCTCTAGACCACTTGTTGGAACAGTTGTGCCATCTGAAATCTTGTACTTCAGTAGCAATAGGAACAATTGATTTCCATTATTTTGCGTAATGTGACTGACATTTACTGCATTTAACAATAGCTGAGTTGTATCATCTCCCATTAAATTTTGAATCTTAGAGTTGCACATCAGGCTTCTTCTTTAGCTTGGCTTCGCTGACGAAGATTTATGGAGGGGTAATGTCCATGTCAGCTGCAGGCTCGTTTGTGGCTGACAAGTCCGATGCGGGACAGGCAGACACGGTTGCAGCGGTTGCAGGGGAAAATTGGTTGGTTGGGGTTGGGTGTTGGGTTTTTCCTCCTTTGTCTTTTGTCAGTGAGGTGGGCTCTGCGGTCTTCTTCAAAGGAGGTTGCTGCCTGCCGAACTGTGAGGCGCCAAGATGCACGTCCCATATTTAGTCCTTGATGTTGATTACATTCATTACATTTAGTCATGTTGTGGGTTTCTGAGTCTAGACTAATAGCACAGAAACCATTAGATAAAATCTCACTATTGGCCTTTTATGAATTCAATCCTGTCAAAAATAAAAAGCTAATATCTGTAGAAATGACATGAAACTATTGTAAAAACTCAATGTGTGCAATAATCTCATTACCATTGTCTCTCTTACTGCAGTCCCCAGTAAACTAATACCCAAAGTTCAAGACTTTAATCTCAGTGCCCCCCCCCCCTCTAATTAACCACAATTAGTGAAGCTGGACAGCAATACCATCTCCATTATAACTAGATATCAAATAATAGAGACAGAATACAAGGAAATTTGAGAGTCTAATGGTCTGAGCCAAGATAACAATCTCTCTCTCAATATCAGCAAGACAAAGGGGCTGATCATAGACTTCAGGCAGTAGTGGTAGAGCCCACACCCCTGTCCTCATTAATAGTCCCAGAGGAGAAAGTGGACAGCTTCAAGTTCTTGGGAGTAAATACTTCCAATAACCTGATTTGGACCAACCTTTTGACAATGGTCAGGTAAGTGCTCCAATCCCTCTACTAAAAAGAAGTTTGCATCACAGTATGGTACAGGAGCTGATCTGCTCAAGATCAGAAGCTTGAAGAGTATGAGGTTGAACAGCAACAGGTTCAAAGACTGTTTTTTTCCCCTTCAGTCACCAGGCTCCTGAATGGTGTTATGCTGCCCTGACTTTTTGCTAATCTTTTCATTGCAACAAGCATACTGTAGTGGGCTCTTGGTCTTGTATTTTGTATTGCTAGTTAGAATGAGCTGGACTGCCAGAGAAATTAACCATTCTCATAGTCTCAGATATCATGTGACAATAAACCAGAACTTTCAGGAAAAAGAAACCTGAATGGACTCGTGAGTAATTCCAGGCCCACATCAAAGTAATTATAAGGTTCTCAGTTACTACAAGCAACAGCAGCTTGGCTTTGATGGAGGGAATTGCAGCACTTGTGATCCAACCTATAGATGTTCTTGTTGACAATGATGAGCTAACAACTTTTCCCTAGCTTGTCACAGAATCTACCAACAACACCACGAGCATGACATTTAGGATGAGCGTGCACAAAGGAAAAGCTGGTGGAGTAGCACTATAAATAATAGAGGTTGAGTGTTACATTGAGAAAAGATTTTGGTTTACAGAGTGTGACTCAGAATTGCAGTCAATTTTGCTCAAGCAAATAAATAGCTAAGGGCTGAAGACATTGGTAGGAGTTACTTACAGACAACAAAAAAGATGGTTGCATTATTGTGCCTTGCCCAGTAAGAGTAATACATAATCATGTGAAACTTTAACATACCTGTAGACTTGATAAATCAAATTTTCAGCAACTGGTTTGAAGATTAATTCATGGAATGTATTTGAGTAGCTTTTCTAGATCAACGTGCAGAAGAGACAACTAGGAAAAAGGCTATTTTAAACCTTGTTTTTTGCTTGTGCAATAAGAAATGATTAATTGATCATTTTATCAAGAGGCCTTTGGGGAAGAGTGAATACAATATGATACAATTTTACAATGATGTAGTTCAATGTAAAGTGTAAACCAAAAGAAAGAAAATTAAGAAAGGATGATCGAAAATTTTGCTGCATTAATTTTGGAGAATGAATTGAAGGTTAGTATTGCAAGCAATGTGTAACTTCTTAAAAAATTAAGCTTAAATTGCAAAAGAAATTCTCTCAGGCACAATTACACAAAAGAAAGGTGATTCACTCATGGCTGATTAGTCAGATTGAAGATAGCACAATATCAAAGGAAGAGACAATCGCCAAAAATATCTTTAGCTAAAGAACAGGCAGTAGTTTAAAACTCGGCAAAGGAGGATCAAAAAAGTGATAAAGAAGGGCAAGAGATTTATTGAGCATCGACTGATCAGAAACGAACACATTAAGAACACATGGTTGTGTATAAAGACAGAAGACAGTGTTGCTGGCCAAATTATGCATAGTGATGGATCAGAATAGAGGATGGAGATCAAGAATCTTGCTCTCAAATGTCAACAAAATCAAGGATCTGATTGTGGACTTTAGAAGAGGAAGCCAAAGGACCGCACAGCAATCTTCATTGATGAAATGATGTTGGAGAGGGTTAGAAGCTTCAAGTTCAGGACATCCACATTTTGAAGGATCTCTCCTGGGCCTGAACGGTGAAGCAACTATGAAGAAAAATACATGCCAATGTCTGTACTTTCTAAAGGGTTTGAGAAGATTTGGCATGTCATCAAATACCCTATTAAATGAAAGGTCTACTGTGGAAATTATACTACCTGGTTGGATTGCAGTCTGATTTGGAATGGTTTCCAACAGCTATTGGGCTCTTGAACCTTCCTATACTATCCTAACAATAATATGATTTCAAGATTACAAATGTACAGGCTTTGGAGAGACTTTATCTGCAATATTTTGTAAAGCTTTGTTCTCCTTACTTGCCATAAAAAGGTGCAGTGAAGGTTCACTTGACTGATCCAGGGATGAAGGGTTTTTTCATTGGAACTATATTCTCCAGAAGATCGAGTGAAAATTTTCAGAAATCTGCGCAGTTCTTAAAGGGTTTGACAGGGAAGATGTTTCCCATGGATGAGGAGTCTCAAGTTTAAAGAAAACTACCTAAGAATAAGAAATAGGATTTTGAACACCATCTTGAGGAGATTTCCTCTGTCAAAGAGTGGTGAATCTTGAAATTTTTAACCCAGAGGACTGGAGAGCTCAGTAATATTGATTCAAAACATGAATCAAGGGACATGGGAATAGTTTTCAGATTGTCAGAGTACATACATGACATCCAATACAACCCTAGGATTCATTCTTTTTCCTGTGGACCAGGCAGAATCATCACTTACTGGTAGTGCAAAGAAAAAGTACACAAATAAAGAAATGTAAACAAACTATGCAATGTAGAGAGAAAAAAAGCAATAAAGTAAAAAAGTAGGAGTCCTTAAATGAGTTCCTGATTGACTTTGTTGTTCCCAGATTGTGGAAGGGTAGTAGTTGATCCTGAACCTGATGGTGCGAGTCTTGTGCCACCCTTATCTCTTTCCTGATGGTAGCAGCGAGAACAGTGTGTTTGGAGTGGATCCTTGATGTATGTTCCTGCTCGCCAATGGCAGCATTCCCTGTAGATGTTTTTGATGGGGAGGGGGGTGGTGAGAGGGCTTTGCCTGTGATGTCCTGGGCTGAGTTCACTACATTTTGGAGGGCTTTATGCTCAGGGGTATTGGTGGCCTCATAGCAGCATTCCAAATGCAATATAAAGTGCTGGAAAGTAAGGTACAAATTCAGCCATAATCTTCATGAATAGCAGGGGAATCTTGGTGAGCTGGATGGCTTACATCTACTCCTGTTTTCATGTTCCAATTCCTAATAGGCTTCAGTTCTCTCATGCAGCCAATACCATTCATTGCTTCACCAAGCACTACCTAAAATAGTTTTAACCACAATAGCTTCAGGTGAAATAATGGCAGATCCAGCTCTGGATTTTCCAGATAATGGACCAACCAAAGATTGCAGAGTTTGTCTCAATGTTCCCCATAATCTTCTGTTAGCATTTTTCCTGCAAACCATTTCCCAGAGCAGATGAAATATGAAGCAGAAATATATTGTGAGAAAAGTATAGAAACTGATACAGGGCAATTTAAAGGATTTTTAAAAATAGCAATGTGCTGAGTCGTTGTAGAAACCCTGTCTCTTTGGTTATTTTAAATCTACGTTAATGAGCTGTGAAGAATTTTAATACTCTTCACCTGATGTGAAAGGAACCTAGTCTCACCAAAGCACCATGAATTATTTTGATTGCATCCTCTTAACATTTTAATCAAGCGCATCTTCATGATACATTAATAAGGGAATGTTGATTACATGTATTATCAGCCTTTGGTGGGCAAATTGTGTGGTAAATGTTGGACATTAATTTCAGGTCACTGTTCTAAATGTGTCCAGTGATGGTGCATCTCAGCCACCACCCTGACATCTCAATGAGATTTATTGCTACTTCCAGGAAAATATGGAAAAAGAGCAAGAGAAATGGATAAAAGAGAGTGAAAAGTGCAGGACAAAACAGTCCTGTTCACATGCAAGGAACATCAGTCCTGTTCCTGACACATGCCAGATTTAATCTCTTTCATCATGGTCTTTGATTTAGATCTTTTGCACAACCCATTTATTATTTTCCTCAATTGTACTTAATCTTGAGTCGAGCTTGGGCATCTTTCATGACCCTAACAGCTTTTTGCTTGTCGAATATTTCACGGAATATTAAGAAATTTTGCATTGTCTAATTTGGAGTTTTCTAGACATAAGAAACTGCTGCATTGATTTAAACAATTATTCTGTCTGATGAATGATTCAAGTAGCAGAGGAATTGGGTTTAAATATTTTTATTGTTACAAACAACCCTTTTAACTTTTAGGACTAAAGGGACTTTGTTAGCACTAACATAGTAACAGTAATGGAAGATTCACTAAACAATGGTAAATTCAAAATAATAGCTTTTTATTAAAGTATTAATAACATTACATTTCTTACTTATCTCTAAATTTACCTCTAAATTTAACCTCATTATGCATAAATGTTAAATGTAAATGTGTGTGTGCAAATAAAGTCCAACTTTGAAAAGTCAACTTTTAAAACTTCAGAATAATTTTAGTCTTGCTTAAAGGTCTTAAATTCTCAGTTCTGAAATAATTATAATGTGCCTTTACTCACAAGGTTTTTTATTCACAATTCTTTTGATGAGATATCTTGAGATATTCTTGAAATAGAAGTGACCATCTTTTGAGTCACCAATGTACCTACTTTGAAAAGAACACAATTCCTGTCTTCCCAGGATCAAATCTTCTTTTTTGCTGAAGATTTTGGAATTTGTTTTCCACAAAGAATCTGCCCTCTTTTCAAAGAGACAGCAAATGTGGCTATTTTCTCCCATGATGAGTTCACAAACCCAGACAAGGATTAAACAAAGTGGCCATACAAAAATGGACCCTGTAGAATTTTATCCGCTTTTCCAAAGAGACAGTGAAGTGGTCTTCCTTATTTCAAAAACCACATTCTTTGTTCCCCATTTTCCAGGGTAACACACAACAGCACCTATTCTGGTAACTGTAATTCAACCCTGTCTTTCACAAGGTTCCAACTCCTGTGTGTAACAGGGTTTTGACTTCTCTATTCTCCAACTGAACTCTTTGTCTCACATTTCGGTAATGCATTTCCCCAAATCATGTGACAGTTACAGCATAAACAAGGTCAGTCCCAATTCTTGGAAACCACATGACTATCAGATTTATTTCTACCAAAATTCTGTTCCTTTTTCAAACCCATTCATATTCATAACAACCTTTGACCTCATCTCTATTCAAGAGGCTTAAGTGGCTTTGTTTAAAAACAGATGGCTTCCTCAGGAGTTCTTATTGAGTACTTAGATATTTCAGTTTTTAAAGTAAACACTCCATTGTTCTTGATTAATTAAGAACCACTTCAGATCCATTAGCTGTCTTTTCAAGATGCTGCGACTCTGAGAATGAACTCTTTTCTGAGTACAATGTGCTGACCTGTGTGTGAATGCTAAACAAGCTTAATTTCCAATCATGACATTTTAACATTTTTGTAAGCATTTAACTTTGAAATTCACAATATAAACATTTGAATGCAATTTTTGTTGATGAGCTAAAAACCGGTAACCATAGTCAGTCCTCTCCCCCTGACATTAGTCCTTCTGGCGAAGGATGTTGATCTGAAGCATTAACTCTTTTTCTCTTTCCATAGTTGCTGCCTGACCTGCTAGGTGTTTCCAGTATGTTTAGATATAAAATCTTTCACAATTTTTCTGTCATTTTCTCACCAAAGTAATTTAAAATGTTAAATGTAAGTTTTTATTGAGTAAATAATTCAATCATTCACATTTTATACAGTAACCTGCTTACACTTTTCTATTGTAAGTTCTGACATAAAAACTAATTTCACTTTGAAAGTACCTCACTAGCTTCTTTCTTCTTTTCACAGATTTTTTTTCATTTCTTTTTTCCTTCCTTGAATATTGCTCACACTGGAACTCAATTAAATATTTTCTTTTGCCTCATAGTTTTCTGGAGCTTTCATCGACATCTGTGAATTCTTAATATGTGTACCATGTAACAACTTCAGAGAATAAGCAAGTTTTGAAAGATAGAAAATGTGATCCATCTGTCAAGATTGAAGAGTTTGTTTAGCTTTCCCAAAGAAATGATGGGTATATAAATCTGTTGACATTTGAGTTTTTACAGTTCTGAACACTGCAGACTAACTACACCCATGAGGTGCAACTCTTCTAGTATATTGAAGGTTTCAACATTGTTGATCTAAGTGATTGTGTAAACTGAATGGATTGCTATTTATTGTTGTGAAAATGTTTCTTTTATCAAAAAATTCTTCAACCCATTTAATTTCATGGGTTAATTCTGTGATTGTGGCTATTGATGTGGCCTTTTTAAAGATTTTAGGGCAAGTTCACTTAATATATAACCTTTTGAACTAGTTCTACCTATTTTTCGCATCTTCCAAATATTTCTGTGACAATCCTGCCTACTCATTTCCACTGGTTCAACTTTTTGGCCCAAATTTCGTGTGAGTTGTAAGTAATCATTGTAAATATGATCAGAATATTTGGTCAAGTACATGTTGGAAATTGTTCTCATCGTTCAGCAAACTGCAGATATAAATCATGGCAAAATGAAAGTCACAGTGCCTTGAGACTATTAATTTGAGCTGTCTTATCTTCATTGGTCCTTATGTTGACAGCAGTAACAGATCTAGTATTATAAGAAATATCATTTTTAAAGAACTAATTTTCATTTCATTTTCTTCATCAATATTTATAAAGCTGTCAGCATTTTCACTGTGCCTTTTAAGATCTTGAGAAATAGGGTAAGAATAGCTACGGGGCCTCTCAGAACTACTTGGGCATGTAATATCATGGGCAATCTTTCTACCTCATTTCCATTCTCTCCTTACTTCTATATTCCCATGCTGTACATAACTCCATCAATCTCAGTTTTAGGCAGGCTCTTGGGATTGAGTTTGATTTATTTCAACTTTTGTTTTGTGGCTATGAGGTGGTTAATGAGATTAATGTTGAAACTACATACTTTTTCACTGATGGGGTAGGTATTAACTGACAGAGTTTGTGGGTGGATAGGCTGTGAGATGGTCTGTTCCTTCCACTGCTCACCCAGACCGCTTTGTGTTTCCTGATGTATACACTCAAAGTTTTCAAAATAATTTGGGATGCTTCTTTCCACTTTGAATGACCATGGGTCAGAGATTCAGAGGAGTCAACATGATTTGCATTTCTCAAGAAGCTTTGAACATATCCTCTTGTCAGCCTCATAATCTGTTCCCTTGGCAGAGCTCTGAATACAATATCAGCTTTGGGGATCTGGTGTAGGCATACAAGTGATATCACTTGCCCCCCGAGTGCATCCAGGGCCTCATGGCTGAGCATGTTGGTCTGACAGATGACACTGATGTTTAATTACTTCCACTTACAGAATTTTGCACTGATTTTATTGGTGATTTTTTTTCCCCCAGTTCCTTAACCTGCCCATTGTAGGTAGTTCAAGCCTCAGAAACATATAGAAGGGCAAGATTACTGTTGCTTGGTAGACCATGAGTTTTGTGCCAATGTTGAGATTTTTTTTCAAGACTGACTGTTCAGGAGTAGATAATTCCAAAGATTCATAGTCATCCAGCATGGAAACTTACCCTTCAGCCCAACTCAACCAGGTTGTCTCTCTGATCATAATAGCACTAGCACTCTGTCATTTGCCTACATGTGTTTTGTAATATCTCTCCAAATCTTTCTTATCCAAATACTTTCCTAAATGTCCTTCAGATTTCAGAATTATACCTGCTTCTGTTAGCTCATTCCATGTTCCCACCACCCTCTGCCCAAAAGGTTACCTCTCGGGTCCCTTTTATATCTTTCACCTTTTAATTTAAACCTATTCCTCTTAGTTTTGGACTCCTCTATCCTGGGGTGGTGGTGGTGGGTGGTGGGGGGTGGGGGGGGGGGGTGGGGGAGGAGTTTGATCATTCATTTTATTTATGCCTCCCATGATTTTGTATACAACAGTGAGGTCACCCCCTCAGCCTCCTGCTCCCCAGGGATTACAAACCTAACCTATCCCTGTAAATCAAGCCTTCTAGTTGCTGAATTATTCTTGAGTCTTTTCTCCACCCTTTCCAACATCATGACATGCATCCCATTGCTGGCGATCAGAGCTACACACAATACACCAATTGGGACCTCACTGACCTCATGTATAGCAGTAATGCTACATACCAACTCTTGTACTCAATGCCAAATGCCTTTTTCACCACCTTGCCTCTGTCACCACTTTCAGAGAACTATGTATCTGTTTTCCTGGGCTTGTTGTACAACACTGTAAAGGACCCTGCCATTTATTGTTTAGTCTTTGTGATATTTTATTGTAATAAAGAAACTTGTGTTCTTTTATAACAAGAATACTTTGTTAGCTGTAGTGCTCACTCACAGAGACATCCATTTTGAATCTATTCCTAGCTGCAATAACTCATCTCTGACTCCGTCCAGTGGTCATGAATATCACTAGCATTCTGTCATTACACCCCCTTTCCTTGAGATCTTTAACAGCATGACACACTAATACAGTATTCATTTCAATTTAAAGTTAATCACAAACATAAATACAGCAACAGCACAAAATTTTGAACTGTGTAGTTTTTTTTTCTTTTAGGTCTGTCAGGTGCTTTGATAATGCATGTGGATCTTAACGCAGTTGCTTATGTCAGCTCTGCTGGTTCATTACTGCATAGCACTGATGGAGGTTCCTCTGTTGCTGTGCAGGATGGATCTTCTGCATTTGTCAGTTCCTGCAGTGTCTCTTGCATTTTCAGCAGGCTCTTTTGATTCCTCCTCAGTATTTGACCATCCTCTGTTCTGAAATTATAGGATCTTGAACTTACTTCCTCCAAAACAGTACCCTTTTTGTCCCAAGTGTTGGAATCTATGAATCTCACTGAGTTATGTTGTGCTAATGGCCCTAAACTTCTTGCTGACTTGTCATGGTTTGCTTTTTGTCTCCACTGCAGACGCTTTTGTTTACGTTCGACATTTTCGACATCTCTGTTCTTGTTTGGGTCTGCAGAGTAGAGAAGTGTTGTGCATATTCTACATTCCATCAGAAGCACAGCAGGTGACATGCCATGTTCGAGTGGTGAAGCTCTGTTATTCAATAGAGCTAAATATGAATCTGAGCCACTAGTGCTTTCTTGAGCAACTGTTTAACCATGTGAACTCTTTGCTTTACAATTTGACTGTGGATGTAGAGGTCTTGAAGTCACATTTCAAATATCTTACTCTTCTGCAAAGTTCTGGAATTCTACAGCTATAGCTATCACTGTAGACAATTTGAGGAATTTTCCATGTGTTGCAAAGATTGATTTCATATATTTGATCAATCTCTGGTTAGTTTGATAGATAGTCGATAACAAGCAAGTAATTATTTCCATCCATGTGGAATGTGGAACAGATCAGTGTCAACTTTCTGCTATGGATCCACTGGTAAGTCAGATCATGCAAAGCAGACAAAGGAACCCATGATAATAACTGACTTACCAGTGGATCCTTTGTCTGCTTTGCATGATATTTCAAACAGGTCTCACAGCTTGAAATTATCCTGTCACTGTCAGCATTCTGGCCCTACTCTTGCATTTTTCCATTCCATGGTTCCCCTCATGCACCTTTTCAGTTTCTCTTGTCGCCGTGATTCTGCTCTGTGTGAGTAGAAGCCCATTAACAACACTCAGCAATGATGTTATAGTATGGCTGACATTCACATTTAGGCTATCCTTCATTCAGATTCTTGATGACCTTCTGTAGAACTGAATCCTTTTCTGTTTCAGCTGCTATCTGTTTGGATTTCATATCAGATACAAGAAGAGATTCAGTGATCAGGTTCATGTGGAGATTCACTCACTATATGCTGTGGAACTCTCATTATATGCTTCACTCTGCATTGTTGCCCTGAATACTCATAAATTAACACAATACGTTTCCCTGGTTTGTACATGAGTTCAAAGTCATAAAGTTTCAGCTTCATCATCGGTCTTTGGATTCATGGCGACATTTCACTGAGATTTTTCTTGATTAGCACTATTAATGGCTTGTGGTCAATGTCTGCCATGAATGTTGGTAGACCATATACATAACTATAGAATTTCTCAAATCCATAGACCAGACCTAGACACTTTTTAAATCGGCATTTAGATGTTGCCATCCTCCTTGATGTGTATGCTACTGGCCTCCATTCTTCTCCCGCAGCCTGAAGTAATATGGCACCTATTCCATCTTTGAAGTATACATAGATATTTTTGTCCTTCTGAATGCGTCAAAGAACATCAAAAACACTGGTTCAATAGTTAGAATGGTCTTCAGTCGACCCCATTCTTCCTCATGTTTGGCTGTCCATTTGAATTCACATTTGTCCTCTAACAACTTCCTTAGGTACATTGTTTTGGAAGACAGGTTTGGTATGAATTTACCAATGAAATTGATAATTCCAGCTTTTTTTTGTCAGTGTGTTGGGGATCTCTAATATTGTTTTCACCTTGCTTTTGTCTGGCTTCACATCTGCCTCTGACAGTTTATCTCCCAGAAAGGTGATTTTCTTCACACCAAAGTTACATTTTTCTCTGTTTAACTTTATTTCATACTTCTGGATGTGTTGTCGTATTTTGATGAGCCTCTCGTTGTGGTGTTCTTGTGTGGATCCCCATAGGATTATGTTATCCATTTACCCCATTTATGATGTTCTCCATTGTTCTGTGGATCACTTCCAGTACTGAGGAAATTTCAAAATGCATCCTCAGGCAGGAGTATAGATCAAACAGTATGTTAAATGTACAGTATTTTGTGCTATCATGCAATTTTATTTGCTAGAAGCCCTGGGATGCATCTAATTTAAACCTTGAGTTTACATGTACATTTTGTGTTGATGCTCTGTCAATTGTAAGCTTTCAGAATTTACATGCATGTATTGCTTTATCTTCATTTTCCTGATGTTGCACTTACAGATCAAGTTGACCTTTTCCCCATGTCCAGCTTCAAAGCAATATTTGTTCCATTTGTATGTAATGACACACTCCACTTATCATGCTCAAATCTGTCCGTGCTTGGCTGTTCAATATCTGTTGGCTTATAGTCTTTCTGCACTACCATGCCAATGAAGTGTGCATTTCTGAGAGCAGTTTCTTCTATAGTGTGTATAGTGTGCATGCTTCCACTTTTGTTTCCCTTAGGAAAAACATTGCTTTGCATAATGATTCTGTCCTTTGCACTTATTACAGACTTTTCCCATAGGCTGGGAATTGTTTTGGTTCATGTTGAGGGCCACATCATTTACAATTGAATGTCTCTCCACCTTCTTGTTTTCTATATCTAGTTTTTTTGTTTGTGTGTGTCCAGACATTGTGGCTATGACTATGCCTTCATTTACTCTGGCTTTTACACTATCACTGAACTTTTTCGTGTGATGCAGTGCTATTTCACTGGTGTGGCATATCTTCACGGCTCCAGGTAAGGTAAGCTTTGTCTTTCGCAGCAGCCTCTCTCTCACTTTCTTATGAAGAATCCTGAACACAATTTGATCATGGATCATTGAACCTTGCAGTGGTCAGAAACTGCATTTAATTTCAAATTGCTTTTAATTTCAAACCCTTTTTTTAAAAAAAGTATCAAAGCTCTCTGCCTACAGGTGCATTTCATTTTTCTTTGGTGACCTTGTTGAACTTGTCCTGGTTAGTTACCTCAGCAAAAACAAATGTGTTGGAAACCTGTAGTGTTTGAGGACCTAGCATGGTAAGTAGCAGTGCAATATTCCATACATCAGGTTTGCTATCAAGTTCAATGGCTTGCAAGTACAGCATAAAGCATTGTTCGAACAACCTCCACTCGTGGTTGACATTTCCAGTCCAATTTACAGCGTCAAGATTCTTTACACTCTCCACGTCACCACTGCTATTGACTGATTCTCACTCTGCACACTCCGAGAGTTTCTTCCACTCGTGATATTTCTCCTATATTGTTTATATACTTAGGGGATTTGATTGATCCCAGCTGCCTATACTTGACATACACTTTCTATCCTGTCAACCAGGGTTCCATAAACCTGTCAGCTTTTCCCTACACTCTAACAGGAACACGCTGCCCATTATCTCTCTCTCCCCTCACATGTTAAAAGCATTCTTTACCTACAACCTGCATCTTCCATTCAACCTTTGCATGTTTCAGTCTAATGCCTTCAAAATTAGTCTTGCCCAATTTTGGAATTCAAATTGTTTTGTGGTAGGGGTTAGCTTAGCATGGTTTTTTTTTCTTCATTTTTTCTTTTGTTATTTTTTTCTACAACTAGAAGAAATAGGTCTATTTAGATAATCGCAATGTACATCTCAATATTAGGATATAAGGTGAAATTCTCATAAGGATTTTTCACTTTTTTTGAGAATTATGTAAAACGATGTATAATTTAAATATTACTCATATTCTGTATTACATTATATAAAAATAATTTCACATCTAAACAATATAAAATGTAATATTTCTCACTATCAAATTAATAAAAATGTTTTAAAAGGAATTTGTTGACCAGCTCTGCCGCCTTATATAATTTTAAGACTAATAGCATTATAGTCACTTTCCCCAAATTGCGCCCTCACTGACACTTTAGTCATGTGCCCTGCCTCGTTTCCTAACAGGAAGGTTGAGTGTTATGCCTCCTCCAGTAAAGCCCTCAACATACTGTTTAAGGGAATTTTCCAGGACACATTTAATACATTTTATTCCTATCATCTCCTCTACCCTGTGAGGATTCCACTCAGTATGAAGAAAGTTGAAATAACGAACTATTCTTACCCTATTATTCTCACAGTTGTCTGTGATCTCCCTGCATATTTGCTCCTCTAATTCTTGCTGACTATTGGAATGGCTGAGAATACAATACAATCTCATCATCCTTGTTTCTAAGTTTTAACTAGATAGCTGCACTGGATGATCCCACAATGAATATCCTCTCTAAGTACTGCTGTAATGTTCTCCCTCATCTAAAACACAACTTCCCCATCTTTCTTACCTTTTCCCCTATCAAGCCTGTACCATCCGTGCCTCTCTTAACTTCTGAATTTAGAAATAATTCCTAAGTGTAACTATAAATGGCCAACAATTAATCGTGAAGATTGTGACCCTTCTGAACTTTACTCCCACTGAATAGAGCTTCTCCTCACCTACCCAGTCAAATCCTCTCAGAATAGAAGAGTTTTCGATGAAATTTCCTTTTTTTTCTAAACACCAGAGAATGTAGGTCCACTCATGTTTGCTCTCCTTGTAGGATAATCCTCTCATCCCAAGAATCTTAATCCAGAGAATATTTGTGATCTGGAACTCTGTAGAGGTGATGGAAAGAAGTTGATGAGTACCTCCAGAAAGAAATTGGATAAAGAAAATAATTTGCTGGACCATGGGGCAAGAGGGGGAGAATTGGACTGATGAAACTGCTGTGCTGTGAGTTGACATAGATTTGATGGGCCAAATCGCTTCCTTCTGTGCCATAATAATTTTATGACTCTATACTCTATACTCTTTTTTAACCAGCTGTTTAACTGGGTTGTAAACCTTTGCAACCCATTCAGTTTATTTTCAGTTGACTTTGAACTTGCTTCTTACCCAAGTTATGTATTTCCAATGAATAATTATTTTCACTCAGAGATATCCTACACTCAGCATTAAGCTCCCAGAAAGAACAGACACATTCACAGCTGCTTCATTTCTTAAAGTTTCTAGTTTATCACTGGAAAGAGAAGATTCTAAGTTTAAAAAATCACAACCCTGGTGCAAGGAGTTGATAAACTCAGTAAAATTAATTTAGCAGTAAACTGATACAATAGTGTCACACTGCCCCAGGAGCAATTCTATCCCAGCCCTCTGTGGGAAGGGTGATAAATCAGCATGATGGAAAACTGATTCTTCTCCGAACACCAGCTATCCTGCACCAATAGAAACATAAGTAACAGCATTAGTGATTTATCAAGAGCAAAGAGCATGAAATTGAGTCTTAACTTCTAATAAGTTGGCTTTAATTTGGAAGTGTAGCACAAATAGTCTGCTCTTAGCTGTTTGTGGAAAGTGAGGCAGACAAGTGAATTCTCTGAAGCTGGGATCGAGGCAGTGAGACAAAGGTGGGGATTTTTGTTATGAGGCATTAGATGCGAGTGAGCTTTAAGGGATCTAACAGGAGGTAGATTCACACAATACTATTCACCACTAGTGAATTATGTATTCATGTTGCTGTTTCTTCTTGCCTCTCTATTTTCTTAAATCATTAATATTTTAAGAATATTTTCTTGTCTTTCATATTTTTCCTTACTTTCTCCAAAATATATCACCTGTATTTTTCTTCCTTCTATATAGGATGCTGGGAGTAACCTTCCATGGTTTGGTGGGGAAAGAAAACAGAGGATTGGAGGGTCCATTTTTTAATTGATTGTGGGGAAATATGCAGCATCTCTTGTCAGACTCCCCCTCCCCCACCATTAAACTTGCTTTTCACTCATTCTGTATCCCTATTATTATCAACTCTGCTGCCATCTTTGCTATTTTGAACTGCTACTTCAAGTTGGAGTGCTTCTCCTTTCATTAAGCCTCACATCTACAGCAACATCCCCTGTATTCACAATTCAAGCAACTGACAACCCAAGCAACTGGCAAAAACATAACCAAGGAAATAAATATCATTAAGATAAATAAGTATAAATGAAAAATTAAATAAAAGTAAATGTTCTCTGAAGCAACACAAAACCCCTTGGTGAAGATGGGAGAAAACATTCTGCCAGCAGAACATTCTGGTTGTGCCCTGCCTGCAGCTACTGTTTGAATAAAGTTTTTTTTTACTCCAAGGTTTCTTTGCAATGTCGCAGGTACAGGGCTGAAGAAGGAACTCTGTTACACATGTTCTGGTCTTGTACTTCTCTTTCCTTTTTTTGGGGAAGATATTTTTCATTTAGTCCTTAATATAAATTTGAGACCAAATCCCTTAATTGCCCTACTAAGATAACTGACTTGAATTTAAAAGTCTCTCAATCCCATCCCTTATTGCTAGATGTTCAATACTGATGAAATGGAAAGCTGCTGTCCCTCATGGCATGTTTAATTTCGGAAAAAAAAAATCAGATGCTCTACCAATGTAATGGGTTTGATTTTTTTTTTAATTCATGGAGTCCTTTTATCAACAATTTTTATAATTAATAAGATGATTCAGATATTGTTTTGTGATTTTAGTCTTTTCTAAACTTCAAAAAGGAAGGGGTAGATTTTGTGGAATAGTAATTTTTTTTTGTCTTTTTCAATGAACTATTTTTAATTTGTATAGTGTGTAATATACTTGTCTTTCTTTGTACTTTGTTTATATATAATTTTTTTCTACATATAATTACTACACCTGTATATTCCTTTTTATGTGCTTTCTCTGTTTAATGGCTCTTACTTGTTTATTATTATTGAAAGCTTAATAAAAATATTGAAAAAGGAATAAAGTTTGAATAAAGTTGTGTTTGAATAAAATGGTGCCACGCAGGATGAAGGGCCAGTTGATGCTGTTCGCCAGTGGGGCAACCGTCCCAAAATGTCTTCCTATTCGTGTCTATAAAATACTTAATATTTATTGATATTAAGCGTATTAGTTTGGCTTTATCTGTAAATTGGTGGACTACCTGCAACCCAAGACCTCTAGGTTGGAGACACAATCTTGCCAATAGATGTCAAGGATGGAGTGGATGGCGTGGATGTGGAATTTATTCAGTTGTTTGATGTGACGTTGGTACAGAGTCCAGGTCTCACATTCATATAAGAGAGAAAGGATGACCACAGCTCTGTAGACTTTCAGCTTTATGGAGATGTGGATTGAACACTCTGGTATGCAACCTCCCCAGAGCTTGGCTGGCCTTGCTGATCCTGAAGTCAATTTCTTTGTCCAAAGACCCATCACTCAAGATGATGCTCCCCAGGTATTTGAGGCTGTTTACATTTGTCAGCTGGGTATCGTCAACAGTGATTTTTTTTGGTTCTGTAGTATTGGTGTTTGGCACAGACTGATGGAGTACTTCAGTCTTGTTCAGGTTGATGGTCAGGGCAAAGAGTATAGAATTTGCTCAGCATTAACTGTAGATCACTATCTTTGTGTGCCAAGAGCACACAATGATCAGCAAAAAGTATTTCTTAAATGACTGTGTAGAGGCACTTCGTCCTTGTGTTCAAGCGGTGAAGGTCAAAGAGAGAGCCGTCCAGTCAGTACTTGATGTATCCTCCCTCCTCTAGCACGTGACAACATGCAAGTGAAGAACAGATTGAACAAGACTGGGGCTTGTACACAACCCTGCTTCACCCCATTAGAAATGCCATTAGATATATGATCACTGCAGAGGAACTGTCCTGTCATTCTGTAATGGAGCAGCTGAATCATTTTTACGAATTTCTTTGGGCATCCGTAACATCTCAGGATAATCCAGAGAGCCTCCTGTTTAAAGTGTCAATTGCCTTTGTCAGGTTAATGAAGACAGAGTAAAGAGGGTTGTTCTGCTCGATGCACTTCTCCTGAACTTGTCTCACAGCAAGTATCATGTCCACTGTACTCTGTTCTGGCTGAAAGCTGCATTGTGCCTCTGAGAGATTCCTTTCCGAGACAGTGACAAGTCTATTCGGTAGGATGTGGGTGAAAATCTTGATTGTGATGCACAGCAGTGAGATACCCCTGTAGTTTCTGCAGTTTGATTATTTTTGTAGAGAGTAACGATGAGGGAATTGCGGAAGACATCAGGCATCTCCTCTGTCATCCAGATGTTTTCCAGGATGTCTTGGAATGCCTGCCATACATTTGGTCTTAGAGTTTTGAAGATCTCGACAGGAATATCATCTTGCCCTGCTTTATTTGACTTCATCTGT